>NW_024064395.1:0-2495 GCF_009727055.1 Benincasa hispida | reverse complement strand
TGTTCTCCCTTCCGTTCCTTCTAATATCAGTCATGTCTTTTTGCAATTTCTAATTTCTAGAATTAAGTATACGAATGAGCATACTATTTCAGAAAATTACATTCTTCATCTCCTTTGTGTTGCTGAGAGAAGGCATGCAATTTAAAAGTTATCGAGAGAAAGGTTCTCTCATATTTATGACTCAAAGCCAGAAAAATTCTCTCCATTTTCCCAAAATTCATTCTCATTTTGGATACAACAATCCAATCTAAGGGCTAAAAGCATAGTAGGGAAGATCTTGTGGTGGTTCTACAAGCTTTATTGAGGAGATTGCTGCTAGAATTGAAGCTTAGAAAACATCCTACAAAGGTTGTATCTCTTGAAACCCTATTTATATGTTTTTATCTTGAACAAGCATGATTTAAATATAAAATTAATGTAGTTAGAGTGCTTAAGATCCTAATTGCTTCTGCATGTTGATTGTCAACACTAACAATATAGACTTAGGGTTTCAGGACTATATGGTAGAACATGAAATAATGTCCCAACTCTCAGCCTCTGGTACACCTCAACAAAATGGTGTATCAGAAAGAAGAAATAGAATCCTGTTGGATATGGTTTAGTCTATGATGAGTTATGCTCAACTTCCTGACTCGTTTTGGTAATATGCATTGAAGACTGCAGTTTATATTTTGAATAACGTTCCATCAAAGAGTGTTTCTGAAACATCTTTTGAGCTTCGGAGAAGTGTAAAGATAGCTTACACAACTTCAGGATTTGGGGATATCTGACACATGTGCTAATTGTTAGGATTCATGTCCGAAATCTCATGGTCTGTGTAAATTTGCAAATAAATTATTCATAAATAAATAATGTGTTTATTTAATGAATAAAGTATTCTATTATTTGCATAATTTAAAATTCGATAAACTAAGATATGAGGTTATTTAATGTAAACTTTGTTTGAGGTTGATGCCTAAATCTCGTAGGGTCCTATAGATTGTAATTGTAATGTACACACATCTTATTTATTTAATTAAAATATATGATGTTTTATTTCAATTTTAGTTGCATTAACCACAAACTAATAAACTAAGATCCAAGGTTATCTTGTAGCTTAAACATGTATGTAGAGATATACGAGTGGATCATGTTTAAGTGATAACTTAAATGGTCTGTAGTAGATGGATAAAACTGAATACCTTATCCTGGTGATACTACGAGTATGACCCGCTTTGTAGATGTTACAATCGTTGTAAAGTGCTACAAATGATCTGATTCTGATCATTCATGTGAAGACATGTGAGTGGGGATATGTTATACAAAGGAGTTTATATAAGACTGGACCACAAATTGTTTAGTCTCATTATATAACTTTGTTCATAATAAAGACTTACATTTCACCAGGATGACCATAGGTAAACATTATTTGAATCCTGAATGAGTTGTGAACTCCTGCCTATGAAGGCAATCCTTTGATTTATATGGGTGAGAGTTGCCAGATCTCTGACTTAGTAAGCCTACCATTTTGGGGATTTGTCTGATTGGGGAGTTGGGAATACAACTACACAAGAAGGAATTCACTCCTTCCCTAACGTCAGGGTGAGTAGATAAATTTCATTCTTAAGGGCTGATTCTGGGGTTTGAACAATGTGGTGCCACACTTCTTAAGTACCTCTGATCCGTTTAATGAACAATAAATCATAGTCTAATTGCACTATTTTGTGTAAAAAATTTTATTCTATGAAAAATGGGAATTGGGACGATCCCGCTTTTATTCAAGGTTCTCTTCAACGAGATCCTTCAGTATGCTCGGGTCTTCTTGTTTGCCTGTGTACAATGCTTGTATGCTTTTCGAACATTTCGACTAGCATTAGGAGTTGGAATGAGAGTACAGTCCTCCATAAAGACAAAACGAAGGTCATCGATTATAAGGATTGTTTTAATCGTGTTTTTCCAAGAAATGTAGTTTTCGTTCATTAATTTATCAGCAGTGAGTAAATTTAGGGTTGCGGAATTCATATTTAAAGAAGTTTGTTGAAACCATACAAATTATTTATAATTAGTCTATTTGCAATAAACCATCAAAACAACCAATCAAATTTAGCAAAATAGTCTAATGTACCCTAAGTGACATCTATTTTGCAATAATGTTTCAGTGAGGTAGGACAAAAGTCACCGTAGGGTAATCAAGTGCATCTTCACTAAAATGAGATAATCTCAACTAATAGACAAAACAACTCATTGTTACTGTCACTATTAGTAACCAATGTTTGATCCAGAATTTGTGAAACTCATTTAACAATTTTTGTAAGTGTAACCCTTCATTTTAAGTCCTAGAGTTTCATCCCAATGAGCTAACTGTAGGGAAAAACCGATTGGGACATGAAACTAAAGCAAATTTATCCATTTCTGGAGGTTGAATAAAGTGTCATGCAAAAATGCCATCCTTTAGGGGGACACTCATGGTGCCACGAGGTTATGCATGAAACTTTACTTCAAGCTAATGAGAGAGA
>NW_024064394.1:0-1394 GCF_009727055.1 Benincasa hispida | reverse complement strand
TTTGTATAAGACTAAACCACGAAATGTTTAGTCTTATTATATAAAGCCGTTTATGACTTACATTTCACCAGGATGACCATAGATAACATGACCTGAATCCTGAATGAGTTGTGAACTCTTACCTCTGAGGGCGGTTCTTTGATTTGTATGGATGAGAGTGGCTAGATCATCGACTCAACAAGCATACCATTTTAGAGATTTGTCTGATTGGGGAGCTAGAAACACAACTATACTAGAAGGAATTCACTCATTCTCTAATATCGGGGCAAGTAGATAAATTGTTCCCTTAAGGGTTGATTCTAGGGCTTGAACAATGTGGTGCCATATCCTCTCTTGGATCGAGAGGGGTTTAGTCATAGTTGGACTATGATTTATTGTTCATTAGAGAAATCAATGGTACTTAAGGAGTTAGATGTAACTGTAGGGGCAAAACGATAATTTTGGCCTAGCTGTACTTACGAGCAATTTGTGAAGAGTCATCGTACAGTTGATTGGTTATATCTAATGAACACAAAATATATTTATAGTGCGAAGAATGCAATTGTTGGTCTTTAGTGGAGTGCTCAACAGTTAACAGATGATGAATAATTTAATTAAAGAGTTTAATTAATTATTCCTGTACCGTTGAAGCTTCAAGCTACAGGTCCATGAGGTCCCCTTAATTCTCTCCACATCTTATACGTGGAAGTTTTCTTTTTAAGGTTTCTTGACATTATTCTTCTTCTTCCTAAAATGATACCAAGAAGATAGTTTTGACACAGAACAGTTATGTGGAAAAACAAAAATTCTTTCCTCCTTCCTCTCAATAAAAATTACCTTCACTCTCAATCCAAAATCACTAGAGCCCGCACCTCCTGGATTCTCATCAGAGAATACTGAGGTTCCTAAGTGGTAGTGTCCATTTGGCCCATTTGGATTTTGTTCGTGGTTTGCATAGAGAAGAAGGATACATGAAGAAAGTCTTAAAAGGTAAGGGTTTTCTAAAACCTTAATTAATTTATCTGTTTTTGTTTTTAGAAGCATGTTGTTTTATGAATTTAAATTCATGATTTTGTTTCTTTATTTGTAAAATCAAATTTCGTAAAATTGGGATTTGGGACGATTTGTCGCTTCCGTTCATGGACCCTTCGTTGGGATCTTTCACAAAGAAGTTGACATCATTTGACTCAATGATCATTTAGTTTACTAGATCATAGAACCTATAGGCTTTATTATTTATGACATAATCTATAAAGATGCATTCATAGGCTCTACTGGCTAGCTTTCTTCTTTAAGGGTCTGAAATCCTTACAAAGGCTAGACAACCCATGTTCTAAAATATGATAGGTTTTGTTTCTTATTCTTAAGGACTTCGCAAGGTGAAATTTTGTTTTTAGACTTTAGTATTCTATTAA
>NW_024064393.1:0-1162 GCF_009727055.1 Benincasa hispida | reverse complement strand
CATAGGGTACAAGAGAGAATTCACTCCTACCCGCTTTAGGGATAGTAGAGAGGTTGTTCCCTTAAGTGCTGATTCTAGGGCTTGAACTAGGGATCCCGCCCTCTCATTTGGTATGAGAGGGACTCGTTTTTGTGATTGGATCACAAAATAATTGTTCATTAGGGGATCAGTGGGGACTTAAGAAACAAGAGGTAATTTTGGGGGTAAAACAGAGATTTGACCTAGCCGTTATTACGAACAACCTGTGAACATAATATATCTACAATGAAGGGAGTTCAACTATGGGCTTTAGTGGAGTGACCCATTAGCTAACGAATGGGGGTTAGATTGGTCTAATTAGTTTAGCCGATTAATCTCAGATCGTTGGAGCCCATGATCTGTAGGTCCATGAGACCCTCCTACTAGATCAAAAATGGATTAGCTCTAGAGTAGCGTGATAAGTTAATTTGAAACGTTCAAATTATAATCATATGAAATTGGAGAAAATATACTTAAATATGATTTAAATATATGAAGATGAATTTGTGTAAAAATTAATTTAATATTAGATATTAAATTAATTAGAACTATTTAAATTATTCAAATAATTATTTATTAATTTTATTATAAAATTAATTTGTAAAATTAATAAATTTTGATTTTAGAAATAAAATATGATTTTAAAATCAAAATACATTTTTGGAAATTGAAAAATTACACAAAACTTGAAAAATGGGTTTTTCAAGTTCATCTTCAACTTGATTACAAGGAACCCACCACCTCTTCTTTGATTTACTCCAAGCATGAGCTGCATCCTATGCAACACATCTCTTTGCATGATAGTCTGCAATATATTGAAGAGATTGGAGTGAAGAATGAATGATGAACCAACTGAATTTTTGCTGAAAAATTCGGATGAAGAAGGTGTTCTTCAATGGGTTTTGTTCAATGAGCTTTCTCCATATTCCCTTTGATTCCAGCTTATTTTGAGTCCCACAATTCAATCTAGAGCACCAAGAGAATAGTAGGAAAGATCTTGTGGTGGTCTACACAAGGATTCGGAGGATTTTGCAGCTGGAAATAGAGATTTCATTGGTTCGGCCAAGGTATATTCTTAAAACCCATTATACTCTATTTTTAGCATGTTTCTTTTATGCCAAAATTAATGAATTAGAATGCTTAT
>NW_024064392.1:0-1308 GCF_009727055.1 Benincasa hispida | reverse complement strand
GAAACTTCTTAAGAGCATCACATGACTTTTTTCAATCTTTTAGCAATGAGGACATTGCCGCATTTTCAATTTGGGTGTGCGGTATTCATTTTTCGACATTGCTATTTTTAGCCTTACAAAAAAAAATCATAACGTTGCGATCGGATCCTACTCGTAGTTGGATGTTCCCATGACACATGTGGGGGCAAGCCAAAACGAAGGTAGGAATCGTGATCCACGCATAAATAAATGATCGCATCACCTTGTAGACCTCCAAATTGCCCTGTGTTTTGTATCATCTGGAGCATGAATGGCTTTATTTCAAAGTGTGTGTTCTCCTCAACCATTGGTCGTGAAATTTCAAGTGAGAAGTCGTAAAGATTCGGCGTTGCATAGTTTCTCATGGGGATATTGCGGTCAGCAGCAAGAAAGACAGGATCTTGCGCTGGCCGATTCGCCCCTTGATCTTCTTCGGGCCTCTCGTTGTTGTTTGCCATGTTTGCTCTTCTTCGCCTAACTCTGTTCTGGCGTGCCCTCGTGCGAAAAGTATGCTCGATCTCCGGGTCAGCTTCGAATTCTAGATCAGTTCCAATACTTATAAACCGTCAGCCTGCTTTTCGCGATAAACAGACAGTACAACAGAGATCTGTCTTGCAAAATACCACAAAGTATTCAACACTAACCATTACCAATCCCCGGCAACGGCGCCATAAACTTGTTGAATAAGAATTTTAATTAATTCTTTATCTATTGATTATTATGCATGAACTGTGATGATAGATCTTATGCTACAAACTCATGTTGCCATAAACTTGTGAGGATACGAATGGAATGTTATCTATCTATTACGCTGATGAATGAATGAATGATACTCCTAAATGCGCTCAAGTGCTTTGCGATAAAGATAATTTTATGCGATACTACGTTCTAAGTATATGCGTTGATAGTGATATGCTCGTAGTATGTGGCCATTACTCGATCCCTCGAAACTGTTTTGTCATGAGAGGTAGGGATGAGTCACCTCTTCACCAAGTATACCCAAAGGTGTGCTTCCGGAAGCAGTTTGTTGGACACCAGGGTTTTGATGCCTTTTAAAGATACCGACCACTAAGTGCCCAATTGCATTAATATTTTCAGAACATCCTCCATTTGTTCTTCTGAGGGATCATCAATAATTTTGTTACCTGGCACATTCGGGATGTCCTTCATCTGATATAACTCGTTGATGTCCCTTGTGCTGAAGGGCACTGTCTCCCCTTTCTTGATCACTGCATCTTTGGTGCCATGAAGTCGTCCATTATAGAAAGCTCTCACTATCGTTGGGATTAC
>NW_024064391.1:0-2352 GCF_009727055.1 Benincasa hispida | reverse complement strand
CGAAGAAAAAGAAAATAAAAAGACTAAAAAAAAGGTGTACAACAAAAAATTAAAAAAAAAATCAAAGATTGACTAGTCAACTCATCCATATTTACAAATATTTTAAAGATGTAATATATTTTTAGATTTTTTCTCTTATTCTACTATATATTACAAATATCCCAAAAAATATTGGAATTAAGTAAAAATAAAATTAATATATGTATAAATAATTGTGTTATAAATAACAAAAAAATATTTTTAAGTTAATAATAAATTCGGGTTGGTTTGAATTATATTAGGTAAACCATGAACTAACTCAATCCATAAAATTTTGGGTTAGTTGCATAAATGAAAGAATAAAATAAAATAAAAAAAAAGAAACAAAAATAAGATAAATGAAATTTTGGACTAGTTGCATAATTAAAATAAAAAAGAAAAAAATAAAGGAAAAAAAGAAAGAAATGAAATAAAATAAAAGTAAAGGAAAGAAAAAGAAAAGGAAAAAGAAGGAAACGAAAGAAAATAAAAAATAAAGGAAAGTAAAAAAAATCCGATAAATGAAAGAATAAAATAAAAAAAAGGAAGAATCAAAAACTGATTTTTGTTTATTTTTTCTCAGTTTTTTATTCTTCTTTTTTTTTATTTTATTCTTTTATTAAACTGATTTTCATTCATCGATAGCAATTGATAGAAGCTATCAGCGATAGTAGCTGATAGCAGCTAGCAGTGATAGCTTTTAATTTGAGAAAACCGGGAATAAGCGAATAAAATAATGGCTAGGCATGGGTTTTTTTAATCTTTTACCATTTTTTGATCTATATATGCAATTATTTTATCCTTGTACTATATATTCTATTATTTTTGGCTTGAATTATATTTATGCAACTAGCCCAAAATTTTATGGGTTGAATTGGTTCATGGTTTACCTAATATAACTCAAACCAACCCGAATTTATTATTAACTTAAAAATATTTTTTTTTGTTACTTATAACACAATTATTTATACATATTCTAAATTTATTTTTATTTAATTCCAATATTTTTTGGGATATTTGTAATACATAGTAAAATAAGAGAAAAAAATCTAAAAATATATTACATCTTTAAAATATTTGCAAATATGGATGAGTTAACTAGTCAATCTTTGAATTTTTTTTTTTAATTTCTTGTTGTACACCTTTTTTTAGTCTTTTTATTTTCTTTTTCTTCGATTTTTGCTTCTCCTTTTTTCATTTTTTCATTTTATTTTCTTTCTCAGTTTTTGCTTCTTCCACATTTTTTTATTTTATTTTTTTCTTTATCTGATTTTTGTTTCTTTTCTTTATTTTTTATTTTATTCATTTTCGGTTTCTTTTTCTTTCCTTTCCTTTTTATTTTCTTTCATTTCTTTCTTTTTTTCCTTTCTTTTTTTTTTCCTTTTTTATTTTATTTTTTTGGTTTTTGCTTATTCCTTTTTTTTTTTTTTTATTTTCTTTCTTCAGTTATTGCTTATTCCTTTTTTTATATTTGTTTTCTTCTCTTTCTCCGATTTTTGCTTCTTCCCTTATCTTTTTTGCTTATTCTCTTTCTCTTATTTTTAAATTTTTTCTTTTTCCATTTTTTTCATAAGAATTATGAGGCTGAGTTCCGTACGTAAGACTTGAAAGTACCCAATTCATAAGTGACTTAACACCAACAAGTCAATCATCAAGTTTGATTATTATAACAAATAATAAATATAAATAGCAAATGAAAGTCTATCAATAATAGCCACTAATATTTTCTATCATTGATACCTTAATCTTTGATTATATTTTCGTAGTTAATAGTCAGTTATAGAAATCTATCATTGATAGCCAACTTAGTGAATTTAATTAATAAAGTTGAATCTCGAACTAAAATATAAGTGGAATGCCCAGAAGTTATCACTAATAGCATATTTATCAGTGGTAGAAGCTATCATTGAAAAGAAAAGTAACTTATAAATGTTTAGGAAGGACAAGAAATGGGCAAAAAGGTGTTCAGTGGCTATGATTGATAGAAGCTACTACTGATAGCATGTTACCAGTGATAGAAGTTAATACTAATAACATGTTATCGATGATAGAAGCTACTCGATAGCACGTTATCGGTGATAGAAGCTACCACTGATAGCACGTTATTGGTGATAGAGAAGTATCCCTGATAGCATGATATCAGTGAGATCATTGATAACATCTTATTAGTGATGTTATAAGTGAAAGAAGCTATCACTAACCACAATATGAGTGATGTTAATGATATCGGTGATAAAAATTAAGTGATATCTATATATCGAGTTTCTTTCAAAGGTGATAACCAGTTATAGAAATCTATCATTGATAGGCTTAAGTGTTAATATTTCAAGGTTG
>NW_024064390.1:0-6883 GCF_009727055.1 Benincasa hispida | reverse complement strand
GGTCAGTAGATAAGGTGAATCAGCGTAGGAAGCGCGTTCGAGGCAGAGGCCCATGTAGCTTGTACTGGGCTGTGGAGATCTCACTCCTATAAGCTCGGATTCGCACGTTCATCAATCCCTGTCCAGTCAGTATGTTTCATTAAAACAACCCATTTCCAATACATATATCCTGGATGAAGGACCATCCAATTTTTCTTTGGACAGGAAAAATCATTCAGAAGCACCACCCAAGGGCGAACTAAAACAGGCAAGAAGGACCACCGCCTGCATTTCAACCAACGCATTAGCTGCACAAACAACCTTTTAAAAAGGAGGACAGTGCGTCAAGCTTCAGGATTCCCGGTCTTGAGAACCTATTAAAGAATTACAAAGCCCAGAATGACGCGTTTGCTGGAAAAGTCAGACGTCGTTTATCAGATAAGAGTAACTCCTGGAAATACAGGTAAGCGGCGCCAAGATAGCGGAGCGAGGTTGAACCGAAACTGTGCAGCGCTGGAGTTTGTCTAAGTCTCTTAGCAACACTCAAAACACGTGGAGCAATCAATGCGGAAAGAGAGACAAATCGTCAATGCGGTGACGTTGCGATAGTGTGGAAGAGCCTCTTGAAGAAAGAAGAATGAATGCCAAGAAACACAGTCCTTCAAAAGAACGTAAGCACAACGTCCACTGTCACGTCAATGGCAGGTAGAAGATCAAGAAAGAGAAACAGCGATGCTGCGTGTGAAATGGCATTCACGAGTTATGCCTTAGACGTTAAATAGAACGACATTGTTACAAGAACCAACACACGTTCCAACGCAACACACGATGCTGAGTACCACATGCCATTCAGAACCCTACAGTCTAACCGTGGGAAACCAGCGATGCCCGGTGAATGCACCATTCCTTAGACTTCACGATGAAAAAGAATGATGAACAACAATTCAAAGTGCTTTCTTGAGCCTTCTTGAGGCATTGCATATCCATTCCACTGTAGAGGCCCTGAGCAAATGCCCAACATATGTAAATTTTTGAAGGACATTTTTGACAAAGAAAGAAGAGTCAGTGAGGACAGATTAATCGCGCCTAAAACACAGGATGAACTGCGTTAGTAAGCACAGTCTAACCCAAGAAACAGAAGGACTCGAGTTCAAGTTAGTGATCAGAGGGTGGATGTGGGCATGGTTGTGCGACTGTGTTGGGGAGCGCAACATTAAGTCTCAATATGGCCGACGATCTCAATCTTTAAGAACTAGGAATTAAGTGAAGTACAACCCATTCTGTTACTTCTTCAGCTCGCTGATAGAGCGATTAAGTACCCCTGAAGGAAAGATTGAAAGATGTTCTGGTACAAGGTTGACAACTTCATATTCCCCGTGAGGGCAAAGGGCTTTAAATTATTTGGACTATGAAAGCAGATGAGGGCAGGTTACAAATTTCTTGGGACGCCCTTCTTAGCGGCTACATGGAAAGTCTTATGACGTGCATAAAGGAGAATTAAATATGCGCGAGTCAATCAAGAGGTGCAAAGTTATGTGTTAACAGCATTGAACGTTCCCGGCACTGGTAATATTATCAACTGAACAGTATAGAGTGCCTGAAGAGAGACGATGCAATGCAAGGTCCTCGGTGTTGGGGAACCTTGAAAGAAGCCCAGAGCACAACAGGTCTGAGTGAGCGGCGGACAAACCAACGTGTATACTTGAGGAACACAAACTGCCGGACGTTGAAACCATTGTAAGTCTGAATATGCCTTCCCTTGGACAGCAGAAGAAAACTACCTTGATCTTTTTCCGAAAATCTTACTGAAGCCTATACGAGACTCTTTTTTGCGATTCTGAAAAAAGCACATGCGTGCATAGTTGGGACGCTGCGGATATCCATGGCATAACCCATCTTATTGGCATGCATCAGATAAGCTGGAAAAGGGATCGGATGATTGGCCCTCAAAGAAGGCTGAACCCCATAATGAAAAAGTGGTCAAGAAAAAATTTTAAAATGGTGGCGCGGGAGTCATCTACCTATATTCGACCAGAGTTGGGTAAGCCCAGTCCAATGCGTTCCTAAGGAAGTGGGAACGAACTGTGATAGCAAACAACAATATTGAGCTCATACCCTCGAGGACCTATCATAGGGCTGGGCCGCATGTATGGATTATAGGAACTCAACACGAAAACTAAGAAAGACCAGACTTCCCCTTCCTTTCTGACCAAATGCTTGACCAGGACTTGCCTGGAAAAGAAATTTATTGCTTTCTTGATGGATAGAACTCTGGGTATATAACCAGATTTTGAATTGACCTAAGAAGATAAGAAGAAGACAATATTTACCATGCCGTTGGAAATGTGGTGATATGCGGTTCGGATTGGCATGCCCATTGTCGGGTTTGTTAACGTATCTAGGAACATTTCAAAGGTGTATTGATGGCGGATCTTCTCAACTGTCTTTAAGAAAAGGACCGTTGAGTCTTCAATGGACGATTGTCTAAAAAATGTTGGAGAGTTCATTCCAACACATTCAGCCTACATAATTTGGAGCCGTTCCTCGGCTCGATGCAGGAACAAACCTTGGTGCTAAATTGGGAAAATTCACTTCTTCATGGTAAACTGAAGGAGAGTTGTTTTAGGCCAGCAAAGTATCTAAAAGAGCTGGGTTGATGAAGTAGATGAACCTAAGATAGATGTCATAGCTAAACTTCCACCACCATCAAAAATGTAAAGCTCTACGAAGTTTCTAGGGGCAATACTGGCTTCTATCAAAAGGTTTGTTAGAGATTTCTCAATTGCGCGACTCTGAGCGTGTTACTAGGCAAACTCGATCCCTAACGATTTTAATGGAAGACTGCTGTATTGCATGTTGAAACATTGAAATAGTGCATTGACGACAGTTTCAGTACTAATTAAGCACCTGGATTGGACGTAGCGTTTTATTCTCATGTGCGACGCGAGTGATGTTGCAGTAGGAACAATGTTAGGGCAGAAGGAAAGGGAAATTTGATACAATCCATCTTTTACACGTTCCTAAAAACACTGAAATGACTCCCAGGACACTACACGAACCACTGAAAAAAGAATGTTGGCTGTAGTGTTTTGGGTATTGAAAAGTTAGAATCTTTACTTTAGTTGGAGCATCAGCCACCATATATATCGATCACTCAGCCAATAAAGTTCCTGATGAGTAAAAAGGATGCGAAGGCCAAGATTAATAAGATGGGTGCTATTGTTACAGAAATTGAATTGATATTTCAGGTAGAAAGGGAACTGGAATGCAGGTGGCTAACCACTTATCCAGGTTAAAAAATTGGGAAGCAAGGATCAAGAAGGTCGAAATCAAATACGCATTCCCTGATAAAGCCGTTTAGAGTTGAAGGCAGGGAACCTTGTACGCGGACATAGTCAATTAAACCTTAAACTACCAAACCATTTTCCCTGGGAAACTTTAACTCTCAAGCAAGAAACGGTTAGTACTGACAGCAAATTTATTTTTGGGATGACTGTTTCTCATAAACGTCCTTGACTCATAATGCGTCGATGCATTCCCTAGAAGAGGAGACACAACGCAATCTTGGCTGAGTGTCCACGACTCTCCTTATGGAGGGCAATTTCGGTGGGCAGAACCACTGCGAAGGAACCTTCAAGTGGATACTCTGGCCCACCCTATTCCAAAGACGCGACGGGATTTTGTTCGTAAATGTGACCTTGCCACGCACCGGGGATAATATCTATCAAGGGACGCAAATGCCCTTGAACAATATCTCGAAGTTGAGCTGTTGATGTTTAGGGTATTAATTTTATGGGACCTTTCCCCTGTCCTAATGTCCAAAAATACATCCTGCTTGCAGTAGACATGTATCAAAGTGGGTAGAAGCAGGAACATATCACACGATTTGGAATGCCAAGAGCCCCTGATAAGCGACGAAGGTAACGCATTTTATTAATCACATCATTTCTAAATTACTTGCCAAATATAATGTTAGGCACAAGATCGTACCAACCTACCACCCACAAACAAACGTCAAGCTGAATTATCCAATCAAAGAAATCAAATCTATCTTGGAGAAAGTGTTGTCAACGCATCAAACTGAAGGACGGGCAGCAGAGGCTGGATGAAGCGCGTCTTACTAAGGCTACAGAACTGCCTACAAGACACCCATAAAGGTAGTCTACAGTACTGCTATCTCACTTAGTGTAATTGGCGAGAGGAGCTCTTACTAGAGATGTATTAAAGTTGAACACAAGGCTTTTGGGCAGTTAAGAAGCTTATAATTGCAATTGGAGTGCTGCGGGCACTCAACGCAAAGTTTTAGCTCAATGAAGCTTAGAGGAGTGGTGATTGAATGCATACGAGAACAACAGCTCTACAAAGAGAAGACAAAAAGTGCAGACCAAGCGCATCAGTAAGAAAGAGCTTGTTGTTGGGCCATAAAGTTCTAATTGTTTCTATCATGTTTTGCGTTTGTCCCAGGAAGTTAAAGTCCAGGGTGGTCTGAACCCTTCATCATAACAGTCTTAATCCATATGAGAGTGGAATTGACATAGGGGATGGCACCAACGGGTTAAAAGTAAATGGCCAAAGAGTGAAGCCATACTTTGAAGAATGGCCATGGAACGTCAAAAGTCCATCTTCTCACACTACGGAACCAGTGGAGGCCGCGGCGTCGAAGCATCCCTGCGTTCCGCATCGATATATATTCCGGAGACGCTTCCTTTTCCTTGGTTTTCTTTTCTGCATTATGTATTTTTACCAATGCGTTTGAGTTGTTGGTTGGTTTGTGTTGTCTGTGTTTAAGATTGATTATTCTTTGTTATTGCTTCATAAGTTAGAATTTTACTTGTTTTTCTTTTTTTAAGTTGTGTATAATCGGGACATGGAGAAATTGGAAGGAGTCAGACTTAAGCTATGCAATGGCCCAATTGAAGAGATGTGTCTCGTAAATTAAAAGCACTCGAGTGCTTAGAAACCCAAGAACGTCCCTTTCAACTTTCGCATTTATTACGGAACGTCAGCGCCGCCTAAACTTCACCCTGCTATCTCTCTCCTCTGCCTTATCAAAAGAAAAAACGCTTCGTTTTTTCCTTCTTCTTCCTACTACCTTCAAGCCTCTGTGAAGCAAAAGAAAAAAAACCAGCCTTTCGTTTACCTCACCACCGATTTCTGCTCAAGCCCTCTCCGGCCAGCCATAATTTTGTCTACATCTGATAGTCAGAACTAAACCATGAGCTTCGAAAACGACTCGCCGGTAAGTTCCTAATCCTTCTCGTCTGTTTCGATTTCACCTCCCCTAAGCCCTCGAAAAACCTCCAAACCCTCTGTCGAAATCAAACCTACGCAAGGTGCTCCACCTCCCAACGGCCGTCTCGGTCGAAGCCTACCACAACACCCACAAAATTTCCTTCTAAAACCACCAAAGCCATCGCAACCCTTCCGGTGAAGACCTCTCAACCAAAACCCAAAACTACCTCTAAGCCAAAGCCCAAAGCACCTTCAAAATCGAGGCAGCATCCGTCATCTACGGCTGCCAATAAGCCATACACCAAGCCTGCCCCACCACCATTCATTCCTAACATAACTTCAATGGGTGGAACGCATGACCCCATTCCAGCCTACCTTCACAATGCCCCATCACCATCCGTGCGTCCACCTCCTCCACTTTCAATCCAACCCTTAGCCACCATCTACCCAGTCGAATCAGACGCGTCAAGCCAACCGCCGTGTTCACCCATCGTCATATCCTCCATTGGGTCGCCTCATACCCCATCCGGCACCCCTTCATTTACTCCACCTAGGCCTGACAGTCCTGCATCAGAGTGTAACCCTGAAGAGTTGGCGGAATTGGCTCGACTGGACGAGCTGGAAGTATTTGGTGCCATCTTGGCAAGCCTCAATCAAGGCCAAGAGGAAGAGCAAGTGACGCATTCCAACCCACCTAATGCATCACTTGAATTGGACGAAGCGAAGCGGTACGCTATGATGCTCGAAGCAGAATTAGAAGAAGAAGATGGAGAAGAAGAAGAGAGAATTGGCCCAGACGTGTCTCAATCACGCCAAATCGACGCAAATGAAGGGCCCTCAAAAGAAAAGAGAGTGACAAGGAAAAGAAAATTAATATTGGAGGAAGAAGATGAGCAATCAGCATCCGACCCTGAGGATGCAACGCGTGGAAGTTGCTCAAGGCACGACGCAGTAGAGAAGGACTTGGAAGATTATCAGCCCGCAAGACAAGGGCGAAGGAAGATAGCTCTCCAAAGGGAATTAGAGAATTAATTGAGAGAGCTAACAAGGGAAGCCAAAGAACATGCGACAGGAAAATGCAAGGTAACCGACACGTTACCTAAGAAGACCACAGGAAGAAAGCATCAATTTAGTGATATACTTGTAGAGAAAGGTTTCTTTCCTGAGCGTAACCCACTGCCAGTATACATAACAGAAACAATAAACGCAATGGGTTGGAGTCAGTTCTGTGTTGGGCACACACGAATTTGGCCCAGCCTCGTCCGCCAATTCTATAGCAGCGAGTTTGACATGGAGAAGAATATAGCCTTCATTGATGGGGTATTAGTGCGCTTCCCAGCCGATAAGATCAACGAAGTGTTCAACATCAATAGTAATCTGGACACAGAAGGTAACTGCATCTTGGAGGAACCAACGCCAAGCCAGCTGGAAGATGCGTTAAGAACGGTAGCCAAACCTGGAAGCAAATGGAAAACATCTAGAAATGGAGCGAAGATGCTAGCTTCCAGGAACTTAACTCCAGATGCGAATCTATGGTACTATCTAATCAAAAGGAGCCTCATGCCTACAAAGCATGATGAAACACTGTCAAAGGAATGTGTCATGGCTACCTATTGTATCATGCAGTGCATCCCTTTAGATGTTGGAAGAATAATAAGGGATCAGATCAAGG
>NW_024064389.1:0-1725 GCF_009727055.1 Benincasa hispida | reverse complement strand
AAAAAATCATAAAAAGTCAAAATGTTGACTTTTAGGTCAAAGTTTGATTTTGACAAAATGACTATTTTGTCCTTTGACTAAAGTTAGTGGGAAAATCCAAACTTTTGTTGGATAATTTCACTAACAAAATAGTGGGCTAGGTGTTGGCTTATAGTGGAGACATTAAGCCCACTTAGATAGTGGATTCGAGGTGTTGGGTTTTTATGAATTTGTTTCATGCAATTTTGCATGGCCTTTTTCTATAAATATGAGCTTTTCAATTTGGATTAAAAACTTTTGCCACTTTTGCCAAAATAGTTTTCAAAATCGGGCTGAAAAATAAAAACCCAAACCCAACCCAAAATCTATCTTCTAATTCCACCTCTTTCTCCCTCTCGGGTTCTTCATCCATCGGGTCCCACAACCTGGTTCTGAGTCCAGAGGATAGTAGGTCAGCTCTAGTGGTGGTCTGGAAGAGTTTGGGTCGAGTTTAGCGAATAAATGCATTTCGAGGGCTTCAAAGGTAATTTTTAATTGACTGTTTTTCCTTCATTTGCATGCTATTTTCATTTTAATTAAAAGCAATTAGAGTGTAATTAGATCCTTATTCTACTGCGTATGTCTCATGTTCCATCATGTGGTATCAGAGCATGCTTTAATTACGCTCAATTGCTTTTGATGGGTAGTTTTTCCTTTTCTATTCAAATGTTGAATGAAATGTGCACTAAAGTGGATTTATTATGATTTTGGCATTGTTTTTCTTTAAATTTCTTGTGGAAATTTGTAATTGTTCACATGTTTATGAGCATTAATGTGTGGAAAAGGGTTTGTAAATTTGTTGGAGTCATTAGAGTTGAAATTAGGTTATAATTGCTTGTTTTCGGGAGAAAGGATAGCATAAAAAATTGAAGTTTTTTGTTTACAAACCCAAATTTGTCCACTAGACTCGAGACAAGCTCTTAGACCTGACCTGCAGCCCGCGCACACCAGTTGTCGATGAAGTGTCCGGCCCGTTCCGCGCTCCGACCCGATTTCTCTGCCTTCTTCGAAGCTACCTCACGTGCGTCGACCCGCGCGCCCGCGCGTTCTATTCGGCTTGCCCCACCCCCACCTCCGTTGACCGTGCTAGCGTGCATTGACGAGCCAGTCCAGACGATCTGGACCGGTTCATTTGACCTGGTTGAGCCGGTTTGACCAATTCAACTTGGTTTTTGGTGTTTTTAGGCTGGTTCGAGTGGTTTCTGAGCGGTTCCAGATGATTCAAAGTGTTTAAAGCCGGTTCTGGGAAGCTGGTTGTTGATTTCTGTAATAAATTAGTTATTTGTTTGTTTTTAATGCCAAAATTGGTCCATTTTAGTGTTGTTTACCTATTATGCATGTAATGTATAATGTTGTTTGATTATGTGTGCATATAGTATGCCATATAATTTTAAAACCCCACCATAGGAAAAGCATGTGACATGAATTTGTTATATATTATAAGTGTTATAAAATATATACTATGCATGCTTAGTTTTAATATAAGTGTTATATTAAAGCATCTTTGTTTGCAGGAAGCATGTTATAGATGAATGCTCTAGGGTTATAATTGTTATAATTTATTTTATAATTGTTATAAAATAACCTAGACTTCTAAAATCTATAATAAAGATAAGATGCATGCTCACTTAGGCTTAACCATCGAGCAATCCCTTTTTTCATAGAAAATAGGTCAATATCTTGTAAAACCGAAGTTACAAGAAAACT
>NW_024064388.1:0-1144 GCF_009727055.1 Benincasa hispida | reverse complement strand
TTTTTTTTTTTTTTTTTAACTTTAAACTTACCATTTTATCGAATTATAATGTATTTCAAATTTAGAGAAGTATTGCAATTTTAACAACTTTAAACTTAAAAAAGTACTATAATAATTTTTTCCGTTTAATAAATTTTCATTTGAAGATTTGAGAAAAAGTACTAGTGAATTGTAAAACACATTTACAGTATAAAATATAGATAAGATTATAAAAAAAAAAAAAGAAAAAGAAAAAAAAATAAGAGACAATTTTCGCTAAAATTTGTAAGTCTTAAGTAAATTTGTGTAGAACCTTATGTTACTGAAATTAGCAAGTACAAAGATGTATATTTGTCAAAACGAGTATAACTCAATTGTCATGCAATATATATTAGCTACCACGAGATTTGTTGTTCGAATCTTCCATTTAGTATGCATATTTAATTTTTGTATTTAATAAAAGTTTGTATTTGTAAACTTAATTTTTTTTTAATGGTACAATAAAGAGTGGGGGAGATTTAAATCACTGCTCTTGATTGATAATACATAGTTATTATGGTTTTGATTTGTTAAGTCTTTTGAGTTGAATACTTACGCAACAATGTCACTATGATAATGGTAACAAATATTTAATTTATTGTGTATTATTATTAATATTAAAAAAATAAAGCTAGATGCCTAGCTAGCTAAAGATCAAAATTGATAGGCTAGCTTGTCCTAGTGTATTCAGGAGAGAGATTGAGACATTGCTTTCTTAAGAGAGAAATTATTTATTGGGAGATCTCACAATCAAGGCATTGTCTCAAAACTATACTAAACAAAATTGTGTTCCCTTTTCTTTTATTTCATAAAACATAGAAACCAGTTTGGTTGTTAGAATTATTTTTAATGGGGAATTGCAATGACTACTACTTTTAGAAATAATTATTAAATATATAATAATATTTTTTAAAAATTACAAATATAGAATCATCGTTGATGGACTATTACCAACATATGGTCTATCACTTATAAATTAGCAATGTGATTTATTACTGATGGACTATTTAAATTTTGTCATATTTGTACTTTTTTTTTTTTTTTTTTTTTACATTATACTATATCTAATAATATTTTGTATATGATTGTCATATTTGCAAATGTCTATTTTTAATTAGAAAAATTA
>NW_024064387.1:0-20822 GCF_009727055.1 Benincasa hispida | reverse complement strand
ACCAACTCAACTCAACTCAACTCTCTACTTTTATCACATACCAAACACACTCTTAAAGTTCATACGACAAAAATGAAGTCTTCTAAGTCGTCGTTTTTTTTTTTTTTTTTGTTCATAAATTTTCTCGTACATTAATTGATTTTCTTAGAGAAATTGTGGTGATGACCAGTTCAAGGTCCCAGTTGTGGAAAATATCTAATTGAAAGGAAATTGTAATGGGACCAAAAATAAAATAGGAGGATATTTACAAATCTAACCATGATTTTTAAAATCTGTATATATAGCAAAAAATTATAAATATGATTCCCGTTTTTTTATTATTTCAGTTTTAAATTTATATATATAGCAAAAATTTTAAATATGTATCAACAAATGTATCTGATATTGTTTATATTTTGTATAGCTGATATACTTTATATAAATTGTGTCAAGGTGAAATTTTATTTCATTTTTTTTATTTTGTTTTGATATGAAGTTATTTTCATTCTATTAATTTTGATTTTGATGATCTTATTTAGGCTTTGAGGTTGGTTTTCTTATGTATTCAACTTTTTAAAATTTACTTTTAATTGCATTAACTATGTCACCTAATTTGCTAAACATAAAATATATCAATTAATACTTTATACTTTTGAAAAATTGGATATGATTTTGATGACATGACAATTACATTTGATTTGATATATCAATTGTATAATGTTATATTTCATATTTTGTCGTATATCATTCAAAATATGATATGTTTAAAGTTTTAACATTTGGTATTTAAATTTTATATCAATACTAATAATGTGCATGTCAAGTATACCATAGTGTATCAATAGTATATCATCATTCATTCAAAATGAAATATTAAATAATACATTGCATTATCAGTAATTTATCAGCGTTCATTCAAAATTCATTTAATTTTTACAGTGATGAATCATTAGTATATCGGCAGTTATTCAAAATTCATTTCAAGTATATCTTTGGAGTATCAATAGTATATCGATCAATTACACTCACTTTAAATTAAATTTGAAATATAATACGGGTGTATTAATAGTATATTAGTGTGAACTCAAAATTTATTCTAAGTATAATGATGGAATATCATTAGTGTACCATACTAAACATTATATTTTTTCATGTATATCAATACTACTCGTTAAAAATTCAATTTCAACATTGTGTATCAATTGGTTATCAACATTAAAAAAAAAAAAAAAAAAAAAACTCGAAATATATTTTATTTAAAAAGAAGAAGAAAGAAGAGTTTTTTTTTTTTTTTTTTTTTTTTGTTATAGTTCATTTCATTTTGATTATTGTACTTAAAAGTTTGCTGAGTTTAGAAGTTTACCTTACGAATTTTGTGTTTAATACATATTTAAATTTTTAATTTTGTATCTAATAAATCTCTAAACAAGAATTTTAGAGGTAGAACTTAAAAGTTTAGAAGGTAACAATTTCATTTTTTGTTTTTAGCTTTTGAAAATTAATCATTTCTTAGGATAATTTACATTTTCTTAAGTATAAGGGTTAAATTCTTAGTTAAATTCTAAAAACAAAAACAAGTTTTTAAAAGCTACTTTTTTTTTTTAGTTTTCAAAATTTGAGATGGTTTTTTAAATCATCAATAAAAAGTTCTTAACAAATTAAGAAATTTGGAGATGGAAGTAGTGTCTATAGGCCTAATTTTTAAAAACAAAAACAAAAAATCAAATGATTACCGATCGAGACCTTCATTTTTTGTTTTTCATTTGAAAATTAAATCTATTTTCTCTCATTTGTTTATAAATGGTTTGCATCTTTCTTAAGCACAATAGTTGAACTTTGTCAAATTTAAAAAACTATTTTTTTTAGTTTGTAAAATTTGGCTTGATTTTTGAAAACATTGATAAATGATAGATAACTTAGCAATAAATTTAAATGCGAAAGAAGTTAAGGGGAAATAGGTGTTAGTAGGTTTAATTTTCAAAATACTAAAAATCAAAAACCAAATTTTTACCAAATGAGACCTAAATATTTCATTTTGGTCTAGAACTTTATAAAATGCATGTTCTAGTCTCTAAATCTTCAAAAATAACTATTTCTATCCTTAAAGTTTCATAATGTCTATTTTAGACCCTAAACTTTTAAAAACTAACTATGTTTTTTTTTTTAATCTTTTGTTATATTATGTTTTACCCAAAATTATCTTCTTCAACATGGTTTGATTTCGATATATGCTCACGTTAACAAATTATTGCATAAGGTTTGTTTTCAAATATAGTAAAATGAATAAAAATTTTACAAATATAAGAAAATATAAAATTTATTAGTGATATAAACTGACAAATGTCTATAAGTGTCTATGATTGATAGACTGTAACATTTATTATGTTTAAAAATATTTTCTAACGGTTTTATAGTTAAAACAATTTCAAAAAATGAAAATAAAGGAAAGGACCATGCTGTATGATCTTTTTTTTTTCTTTAAACAAAATTTTAGGGCTGAAGCAAATATTTAAAAGTTTAGGGACTTTATTTTTGAGAAAAAATAAGGGACTCAAATGTAAACGTCTGTTTATTTATTATTGTTATATGTTAGTCTCTGAAGGAATGGCGTGGCCTCACAATTTGAAGATTATGTGAATTGTGAAGCAACAAAACAATGACTGATTCAAGAATTGTTTGTTCAACCACTCTGAGTTTGTTGCTGTTGGCACTGATTGGCCATCCTCTGGCATTTGCTCAGCCCAGATTTTTGCGCTATAAATGCGTGGACGGAGGCTATAACAACCGCACAACTGACGGCGCCGCCTACAAAGCCAATCTGAATCACCTCTTCTCCACCCTCACCACCGACCATCAAATTGACTATGGCTTCTACAACTTCTCTTACGGTGCCGGCGAAAACAGAGCAAACGTCATCGGACTCTGCAGAGGGGACATTTCGGTGGAAACTTGCCGGAAATGCCTCAACGACTCCACAGATCTTCTCCCTGTGCGCTGTCCGACCCAAAGGGAAGCGATTGGATGGCACGAAAATTGCATGCTCCGCTACTCCGACCGCCCCATCCTCGGCTCCATGGAACTTTCACCGTCTATTCTTGTGGGGCATCCGTTCAATGCGTCGAATCCGGAAGGGTTCACTCAGGCGGCTAGGAAGCTGATTTTGAGTCTCATAGACCAGGCCTCCGCCGGCGATTCCCGTGTAAAATTTTCGACTGGGAACATAACTCTTCCAAATTTGCCAACAATTTATGCTTTCGCCCAGTGCACCCCGGATTTGTCCCAGCGGCAGTGCAACGAGTGCTTCGTTGGGGCTCTGCCTAAAATCCATGAGTGCTGTGATGGAAAACTTGAGGCCAGAGTTCTTACGCCCAGTTGTCAATTTCGATATGGGGCTTACTCTGTCACTCAATCGCCGCCGTCAACATCCCTGTTGCCTTCCCCTGTTCCTCCTCTTCTTAACAAAAGTACCCACCATGGTAATTCTATTTCCACTTCCCATTAATTTGAATATCTCCGTCCTTCCCTCTTTACCCTTTTAACTACTATGCTGAGATACTCTGTTTTTCAGGAAATAAAAATAAAACCTCAGAAACTTTCATAGCTGTGGTTGTGCCAATTGCCCTCGTTGTAGTTTTATCACTGACGATTATCATCTACATGGGCCTAAGAAAAAGTAGTCCAAAACCCGATGAAGAAGAATGTAAGCTAATTAAATTAGATTTAATTTTCAATTAAACCAGCCGCCGCAGGGTGAAACGGAGTGTTTAAAAGGTCATTCCAAATGAGTCTCAAGTTTCCATCCATTTATCTTATGTTTTGAAGCGACAGGTCCAACTGAGGAAGAAACGACGACAATGGGGTTATTGCAGTTCGATTTCGACTCCATTAAAATGGCAACAGATGAATTTTCAGATGAAAATAAAGTTGGGGAAGGTGGGTTTGGATCTGTTTACAAGGTAATTAATGATAAGGTTTTAGTTTTATGGCAGGTCATGGTTTTCTTTTTTCTTTTTTTCATTTGGGTTGTGATTCCATTAACAGGGAAAGCTTCCAAACGGACGAATCGTTGCGGTGAAACGGCTGTCTCAAGCTTCAAGGCAGGGAGTTATTGAGTTTAAGAACGAACTCCTTTTGGTATCTAAGCTTCACCATCGAAATTTAGTTAAGCTTTTGGGCTTCTCCTTCAAAGAAAATGAAAAGTCTCTCATTTATGAGTTTTTGTACAATGGAAGTCTTCAAAATTTCATTTTCGGTAATATCATTCTTCTTTCTTTCCTATGTGCTTGTGTTGCTTTTTTCTTTCCAACGATTAACCTTTTAGTATGTAGATCCTCTCAAGCGCCAAAGTTTAGATTGGGCAACACGCTATAAAATTATAGAAGACATTGTTCGAGGACTTATCTATCTTCATGAAGACTCCCGAATCAAAATTATTCATCGAAACTTGAAAGCTAGTAACATTTTATTAGATGTTGAGATGAATGCTAAAATTTCAGATTTTGGTATTGCAAGATTATTCGCATCTGAACAAACACAGACCAATACATCTACCATAATTGGCACTTGGTAAGTACTTGAGCTATTATATACATAAACAATTGTTTATATTAAGTCTCCTACAACTAACTCTTGACAATATTTGCTAAATTTCAGTGGGTATATGGCTCCTGAATACATAAGACATGGCTATCTCTCATCAAAGTCAGATGTCTTTAGCTTCGGTGTTTTACTTTTAGAGATTGTGACTGGACAAAAAAATAACCGAATTCTTAGCAACGTTGATAATATAGAAGACCCACTTATAAGCTATGTAAGTGCAACATTTTATTTTCCTGGAAGAAAAATGTCATTGATCTCTAAATTAGAAGTTGTAATAATATGAATTGAGTTGCTATATGTAGGCATGGAGAAATTGGAGGGAGGGAACACCATTGAATATTGTAGATCCTTCTATTGAAGTTCAAAGGGAGATAAGAAATAAAGTGACACGATGCATTCATATCGGGTTACTTTGCATTCAAGAAAAGGTGGATGAAAGACCAAAAATGACTACGGTACTTCTCATGCTTAACGGTGACTTGACTAATTTTCCAAATCCCTCCCAACCTTCTTTCTTTATGAATGATAGAACTCAACACAACCGCTCTTAGCCGATGAAAGATCATCTATCAATCATAATGGTATAAATTAAATGTTTTCATTAATGTTGAAAGATGACTTATATATGTTGGCTTGATAAATGTTCTATTTTAAAATTTCTCGTTTTTCTCCTCACTCTCAATTTTTTACTAAACTACTGTGTTTTGTAAATAAAATACCATCACGTTTACAAGATATGCCAACATGAGCATATAGTTGAGTGATAATTTCTATTGATTCATTTATTTGAGATTGGAGATACAAAATCTTCATACTCCAGAAACAAAGTATGTATCTCTCTTATACAAAATCTTCATACTCCACAATTGTTGAATCGAAAAGAAACAAAATATATATCTCCCTATTAAAAGTAGAACTTGTTAATTGTTTAGTACTCACTAATAATGAGATGTCAAAATTTTAATTATTGAAAGAAAAAAAATTAGTATTATGAATATTATAATAATATATAGGTGCAATTAGTATTATGAATATTATAATAATATATAGGTGCCCATTACTTAGTGTCTCAAAGCCATGGGTCACCCTTCATCTTCTCCATGTGCCTTATAATTATTCATGCTTGGTGTCCATGTAAGTCCACATCTTACTTGCTACTTTGCCTATCAATAGTGGCATTTGGTGGATCTTAAAATTATACATACGTTGGTGAGAATTCCACTTCAAAATTCTACTAATTTACAATTTTATAATTTTAGTTATTTTACGTTTTTAGTTATTTTATTTTATATATTTAATATTATTATATTATATTTTCTCCATATTCGTATTCTCGTTATGCTCCTCAATTTCACAATAAATGCAAATATATGGTGTAACATATACAAATATTTTATTTTTTAAAACTACAATATTATAAGTAAAACAAAAAAAAAACTCACAAATTAAATTATTTATACAATGACTATAAGCCTCCTAAATTTTAAAATTTACCATAATCAATATAGTATATGAAAAATATTTGATGTTATAGGAGAAAAAAAATGTTAGCCAAGAGAACAAATAAAATAACGTTAAGTTATTTTTATATGTTATTTTATTTCTCTAGTTTTTCGGTAAAAAGGTTTTACTTTAGAGAAATTATTTAAAATGATAAAACTGCTAAAAATATTTACAAGTAATAGTAAAATATCACAGTTTATCTGTGATAGACCACGATAAACAGCGATAGACTTGTGTCCAACCTTATCCATATACTATAAACCATTTAGGTTATTACTTAAACATGATCCACCTGTATGTCACAACATACACGTTTAAGCTACATAATATAACCTTGGATCTTAATTTATTGGATTGAGTTAATGCACATATAATATAACGATTATTTTATTAATAACAATTTGTTTATACAAGTTTACAAACTACGAGAATAAAGAGATTTAGGACACCAATCCCAACGTTCTCGTACTTGTTCTAAAGTTAGTAGAGTGGAGTGTACAATACAATTAAAGTACACAATACAATAAACTAGAGCATACACTATACCAGTAACATCTCCCACTTGCCTTAGACAATGTGTTGCATATTCCCTGGACCTAAACTTTCTAGATAACCCTCAAACGCTTTAGCCGTAAGAGCTTTTGTATACAGATCAACAACTTTGTGCTTCTAAGCTATCTTCATGACTATTACGTCACCTCGTTGCACAATCTCCCAGATCAAGTGATATTTCCTCTCGATGTGTTTGGCTCTCTTATGACTCTTATGTTCCTTTGAATTTGCCACAACGCCATTATTATCACAATAAAGTGTGATTCAAAAAAGAAATATTTGGAACGACTTCCAAATCAGTAAGGAAGTTCTTCAACCAAACAGCTTCCTTAGTAGCTCTCCCAAGCAGCTAGGTATTCAGCTTCTCTTATGGAGTCCGCAATGCATCCTTGTTTGATCGTTTGCTAAACTATAGCTCCTCCATTAAGAGTAACACTGACCCTGATGTAGATTTCCTAGAATCCCTATCAGTTTAAAAGTCAGAGTTCATTGTTATGTAAGGATCAAATCCTTAGCTTCGTACACAAGCATATAGTCCCCCGTTCTCTATAGATACTTGAGGATTATTTTGACCGCTTTTTAGTGATCTAATCCTAGACTAGAATGATATCTACTGACAATCCCTACTGCATAGCAAATGTCATGTCTAGTACATATCATTGTTTACATAATGCTGCCAACAGCCGATGCTTAGGGAATCCATCTCATTTCCTCTACCTCCTAAGGAGTCTTAGAACATTGTTCCTTAAACAAGAATATTCTATGCCTGAAAGGTAATAAAGCCTTTTTGAAATATGCATTGAATATCTGAAAAACATCTTGTCAATATACGATGCCTGAGACAAGGTTAGTATTTTGTTCTTACGATCCATGATGATCTGGATCCCTAGAACACATTGCACCTCACCCAAATATTTCATGTGGAATTGGGCAACTAGCCATTTCTTTACATCTATTAGTAATGATCATTCCCATTGAGTGAGATATCATCCACATACAACACAAGGAAAACTACTAAATTGTTGATGATTTTCTTGTAAACACAAGGCTCATCAACATTCTAATCAAAGCCATAAAATTTGATCGCAGTATAAGATCTTATATTCCAAGATCAAGATGCTTGTTTCAATCCATAAATAAACCGATTAAGCTTGCAAACCCTTTCCTCTTGACTTTGCTCAATGAATTCCTCTGGTTGATTCGCATAAATGGCCTCTTCAATTTTTATTCAAAAATTAGTCTTGACATCCATTTCCATATCTCATAGCCATAACATGTGGCCATAGACAAGAGAATTCGAATAGACGTTAACATGAAAAGAGGTGAGAAAGTTTCTTCATTGTCTACTCCCTCAACCTAGGTATAACCATTTTCCACTAGCCTACCTTTAAAGGTTTGTACCTTTCCATTTGCAACCTCTCCCAGATAGAATTGAAGTACATAGGCTCCATTTCTTGATTCATGGATTTAATCCATTCATCCTTGTCAACATCTTCCATTGCTTGTTTATAAGACAATGGATCATCAACCTCATCATCAGATACGATGTCTTGGGCTTCTATTAAACCCATGTTGTAACACTCCAAAATCTAGGTAAGATTTAAATTAATTCGTGCATTTGAGTCTTTATTTTATTTAAAGGCCAAGGTTTAAGATTTCTTTTTTTTTTTAAATAATTAATTAAGTGGTTGTTTTACCCTTTCCTAAAAAGAGGTAGGGTTAAGCGTTTGGTAATTGTTTTAAATAGGGTCCTTAGGAAACGTGCAGCAGGAAAAAAAAATAAAGAACAGGAAAAAGGAAAACCCTTTTTCTTCCTCTTCTCTTCCACAGCCATCCACCGCCCTCCAAAGGTTTTTTTTTTACATTTTCCTTTCCGGCCGATCGACTGCTTCCAACTGCGTGAGGAGCACCGCAGGTCCAGTCGCTTGCAGTCGTGCCTCATCTTCGCCGTTGACCGAGTCCGTATTCGCCAGCCGTCATTCTTCCCTTTCCGTTGACCAAAAGCCGCCATCGATCGCGAACTAGCTGTGCCCAAACTGGTCCGTCGACCCAAAGCGGCGATTGACCAACCAAAGTCGCAAACCGAAGCTACGTCCTTCTCTCCGGACCACGTCGTCCTCCCCATCCGCTAGTCGTTAGTCTAAACCCAACGTCGTCCGTCAATCTTGGAGTGGCCGGCTCTGGTTACAATCAGATCATGGTGGTTCCATCCGATCTTTCTGTTTGGGGTAAGTTTCGGTTCCTTTTAGTAGCCCATCGTCATTTGGTATTCTTGGGCCAAAAGCTAATTTTTACCCAAGGAATTTGTGGTTGGTTTCAGGAACTTGTGGTGGTGAAGGAACTTTCCAAGCGGCGTGAGGGTTCGTTTTGGGAAATATCCTGAGGTAAGTGGTTTATTACCAGTTTGCCCTCAATCCCAAGCATGCGTTACGTATTGATTCCTAGGTTGGAATAAAATGTTTTGATAAGCCTGCTGGTCAGAGGGGAAAATTTTGAAGGTTTACGCATAGGTCACTGTATGTCATTGCAAAGTTTGATGGATGGGTAATATATGATAGAGTTTGATGGATGGGCAAATCGTGAACTGTTGGATGATATTGGCACGATTTATGGCCTTGTTTGCATGCTTATGTCTGTTTTCAGATTTTAGTGTCTATTAGTGGCATGATTTATGGCCTTTGTTGCATGCTTATGTCTGTTTCAGATTTTAGTGACTGTTAATGTTGCCATTGGGCTACGCACATCGCATGTTATGAAGCCTTCGAGTCCACACCCTATGCTTATGTACGGTGTGCTTTCTGAGACCACCACTTATGTTTATGTTGGTGACTTTTGGGTCACTACTTATGAAAGTGTGCCTTCAGGTTCGCCCTTATGCTTTTGCCTATGATGCCCTTGTGCACTTTGGTCCAATGGAAAGACTAACAGATCACTGAGTGGGCCCAGTAGTGGGCCGCTTACTAAGTATATTTTTATACTCACCATTTTCTTTTCATGTTTCTCAGGTAAGGTGAACGATAGACCGGTGCATGACAAGAGAGATCTGTTGACCTGGCCAATTTGGACGATTTACTACTTCCACACTTCGGTGTCATGTATTGGAGTCTGTTTTAGAAGTTAGGCGTTTTAGACTCTTATGAAATATTCATTGATTTTATTATTTGATTATTTAATTGTTATTCATTTTAAAGTTGAGTTAAGGGTACCCCAAACTTTTATTATTATTATTATTATTTATTTATGTTTTCTCACCTTTGCTTATTTGAGCATTATTTAAATTAAATAAAAATTTCATCTCTTTTATTTATTTATTAAATATGTGTTATATATACTATATATATATATATATATATATATTGCTAAGTCTATGCATGCATAAAGTAGCATCCTAGAAACATATTAGAAAGCAGGGTCGTTCCAGTTGGTATCAGAGCCTAAGTTTTAGGTTCTGTGATTGACTTAGATCGTGAGTCCAACTTATTCCTTATAGCCACAAATGAATCTTTCGTCATCGCCAGGTATGTTGTTTAAAGTCCTTTAGGGAAATATGTATGAAATCTTACTTGTTGTACAGTCGTTTGATGGCTTACCCTGCTAGCGTTTATTAAAGCATTGCGTGTGGTTACCAGGTATGGCACCACGAACTAGAGGAAGGGGCAGTCGAGGTAAGAAAGTAGTTAGGGAATGGGACCCTGACATGTAAGAACCTGAGGTGCAAAGTCAAGAGGTGTGGGACCCGCCACCTCATGACCCTTTTGGGTCAACTTGGCAAAAGGTTAAACCAAGAAGCGGGCCTCGAGCTTCGATTGTGACCCCGCCAGGACCGTCATCCTCAGAAATTCCAGTAGAATATACGGCTATGGCTACAACTATTGGGAATGTCGTCACACAGGCCGTAGTAGGACAACTAAGAGGTATGGTGGCCGAGCAGATAGCTCAGCACGCTCAGTCACAACAGGCACCATCCTCGTCAATCTTGTTACCACCAGTTCAGAATCAAGATAGGGCCACGAATCGAATTCTGGCAGACCCTTCTTTGGAGGCCGGATACCTATGGGACTTCAAGAAGTATGATCCCCCATCGTTTAACGGGTCCTTGAAAGACCCCACAAATATAGAATTGTGGTTGTCCACTGTGGAGGGGATTTTTCAGTATAAGAGGTGTCTAGAGGAGCAGAAACTGCAATATGCCACTTTCATTCTCATCGATAATGCCAAGCGCTGGTGGTGCTCAGCTGAGAGAATGATAGAAGTCAGTGGAGGGCAAGCCACGTGGGACCAATTCAAGGAGTAGTTTTACGAGAAGTACTTCTCTACTCACGTGAGGTACAACAAGCAGGTTGAGTTCATGAATCTAAAGCAGGAGACCATGACAGTAGAAGAGTATGAGGAGAAGTTTGACAAATTGTCTTTTTTCACCCCTGATCTAGTATCTACTGAAGCAAAGAGAGCTAAAAGGTTTGTGCAAGGACTCCGAGATGGGGTGCGAGGTATTGTGCAAGCTCTGAAGCCTCCCATCTACACCACAGCTTTCCGAGCGGTAGCACGTGTGGGTTGTCCTTTGGGGATAGAGTTCTTAAAGTCCTTGACGGAGGAACGACCCCCGACCAGAAGAGGAAAGTTGAACAGAAAGCTCCAAGACCTTCGCAGAAGGTTCAGAGTACAAGCAAGTCGGTAGCGCATGCCCAATGGCAGGCTACTACTTCAGGAGGAGTTTGGAGGGAAAGACCAGTGTGCAAGTCATGTGGGAAGCGTCATTGGGGACGTTGTCTAAATGGCACGGGGACTTGTTTCAGATGTAAGCAAACAGGGCATACGGTGGACCAATGTTCTAGTAGTAGTTTCGGATATGCGGGGAGTCAGCCCCCGAGTTTACATCAGGGTAGTTCAAGTCGATAATAGTAGCAGGGTCAGGTCTATGCCACCAGTCATTGGAAAGCTGAGCATTCAGGAACAATAGTAACAGGTACGCTCCCAATCTTGGGGCACTATACCTTGGCATTGTTTGACTTTGGCTCGTCGCACTCTTTCATTTCGTCGTTATTCGTAAAGCATGCTATGTTATTTTTAGAACTCTTGAGTTATGTTTTATCAGTGTCTACACCGTCAGGAGAAATTGTGATAGCAAGTGAAAAGTTAAAAGCGTGTCAGTTGGAAATAGCAAATCGCACCCTTGATGTAACTCTAATAGTATTAGATATACGTGACTTTGATGTAATTCTGGGCATGGATTGGTTGGCTGCCAACCATGCTAGTATAGACTATTCTCGTAAGGAGGTGAATTTTAACCCCCCATGGAAGCCAGTATTAAGTTCAAGAAGGCCGAGACAGTAGTTTTACCCAAGGTGATTTCAGCGGTAAAGGCCAAGAGGTTGATTAACCAAGGTGTCTGAAGTATCTTGGCTAGCGTAGTTGACATAAGAGAAACCAAAATTGCTCTAACCTCTGAGCTAGTTGTGAGGGATTATCCCGATGTATTTTCGGAACAACTTCCAAGATTGCCTCCACCAAGGGAGATTGATTTTGCGATCAAACTGGAGTCGGGCACTAGTCCTATATCCAAAGCTCCGTATAGAATGACTCCGACAGAAATGAAAGAACTGAAAGTCCAATTACAGGAACTGCTTGATAAAGGGTTCATGCGACCCAATGTTTCTCTGTGGGGTGCACCAGTGTTGTTTATGAAGAAAAAGGATGGATCATTACGTTTATGCATAGACTACAGGGAGTTGAATAAGGTGACCATCAACAACAAGTACCCGCTTCCGGATCGATGACCTGTTTAACCAGCTACATGGTGCTACTGTATTTTCCAAGATTGATCTATGGTCAGGTTACCATCAGCTGAGGATTAGGGACAGTGATATTCCGAAGACTGCGTTCTGATAACTGGTAGAAATACAAGGTATTAAAGCTCAAATTATTAAAATAATGGGAGAAAACGATGGTAAGATAGGCAATATTACGATTGAATACAACAAACTAAAAGAAAATTGCGATCGTTGATGCTCATCACATAAAAATAGTTAAATTGTGTTATTCTGTGCAGGTACAATGCGATGGTGCCGTTTGAGTTTGCGATCCAAGGGCATAATGCGATGGCACGTTTGAGTTTGCGATCATGATTGCATAAAGACTTTACATAAAGGCGACAGCATAATATGATGGGACATAAAGCTGATAACGGTCAATTCGAAAATACAGTTGACGGCTGTTGAAAGACCATACTGTTGCAAATACATTGAACTTTTGGTGATTATTAGACGACGCTACAGGGTATGAAAATTAATGCTGCCCATCCATGCAATCATTAGTGAGAAGAACTGTTTTGCATGAGAAGTCTATAAATACCCAATTCTACCAAACCAAAAAGAAGCACGTGAAGAAGCAAGGCGAAGCCGAGGGAAGGGAATTCTTGAGAAGAAATTAATTTTCGAAGAGGTTGAGAGGCTGATAGAAATAGCACAACGGAAAGGCACCCAACCCTTGTGACAGTAAGATTCTACAATTCGGGAAAGAGTTGAAGTGATAAGAGCAGTGTAAAAAGCTAGAGGAAGCAAGACATTGCTTACTTGGCTTGATACTTCTTGCACACTTTATTGTTTTGTACTCAAACACTTTATTTGCAAAATTGAAAACTTCATTTCAATTTATGTTCGGTCTCTCCACACCATGCATGAGTAAGTAAATTTGTGAATGGGTTGAGAAGTACTTAGCTGGCATGACTTAAGCTATGCACTTTATGCGATTATCTTGTCTTATGTATGCTTCATTCATCATTTGGAGTACTTGAGAGAGTAGTCTGAAGAAAGAATCTAGGCTTGAGAGAGTCAAATTTGATCGCATAAGCAAGAGTAGAGACTTAGAAATAAGTTATATCTGCTACATTCCATACACATTGCTGCATCCTAGAAATAGGAGATGTGGCATTATGCATTGAGAAATGTAGTGCTTAATATTTATGTATAGCATGATCGCATGACTTGTACAAAATCTTAAGAAATGCAAGCTAAATCTCTTCTCAACCCCTTCATCGTGTACTTGTTACAACACCACCCTTTCATCGCTCCACATTTAATTCCATCGCATTAGAAAATCTAAATTAAATCACCATCTACTTTTTTATCTCAATTGCAATAGGATCAAAGAAACCGTCGCATATCTATTTAGTAATCTCTGCGTTCGACCCTGGACTTACCAGGACCCTAAGAAGGCTTATACTTGGGCTTTGTTAGGAAAACTTGCATGATCATCGCATCCACACATCCTTACATCATATGATAAATCAACGCATCAAGCTTTTGGTGTCGTTGCCAGAGATTATGGTATAGATTACACTAACATTAAACCTCTTTGATCTTTGCAAGGTTCGACATGAAGCCAGTAATGTTACAAATGATACAAATAGCAGGATAGTTCGGAGGATGGCGTGGTGAAGATCCGCACGCCCATCTACGAAGCTTTATTGAAATTTGTAACATTTTTGTGATCCCTAATATTTCCCCATAAAAGGTTTGACTCACGTTATTTCCATTTTCACTATGCGATAAAGCAAGAAAATTGGATTACTCTCTCGAACCAGGAGATATAACGTCATGGGAGCAAGTTGTGGAGAAGTTTAGGAAGAAGTATTTCCTTCCCACAGAAAATTCCATAAGGAGGAAATTGATCACCAAGTTTGAACAAGAAGAAGATCAATCGCTCAGTAACGCATGGGTGAGGTTCAAGAGGCTGGTACGGGACTGCCCACACAATGGATTGCCGAATTTCCTCTAAATGGAGATTTTTTATCATGGACTCAACTTTGCATCGCAGACGGCTGTCAATGCGGCAGTAGTAGGAGGTTTGTTGGAAAAAACATATGATGAAGCAAGGAATATTCTTGATCGCATCTCGAAAAACCACGAAGATTGGCAAGAAAGCGATCACAAATCTCGAAACTTGTTGCAAGGCATCACAATAAACAATTCAAGAACTCGAAATGGGCAAGTCAATGTGATAGAGCAAACAAGCACCAACTGTGTCATATGTGAAGAATCACATTCTTTTGAGGAATGTCCACAAAATCCTCAATCAATTTACTTTGTCAAAAACAATCCTTTTTCAAACACTTACAACTTGGGGTGGAGAAATCACCCTAATTTTTCTTGGAAGAATAGCCAACAGCAAAGCAATCAACCTGTGGCTCAGAGAGAGGGACCGCCAGTGTTTTTCCATAGAACTAATTGACAAGAACAAGCTAGCAACTTTCAAACATCATTCCCATCATCCCTGGAAAACTTGTTGAAGCAATGCGTCGAAAAAAATGAAACAGTCCTTCAAAACCAAGCTACATCCATCCGCAATTTGGAAATTCAAATGTGACAAATTATGGGGGAGCTAAAGGATAAACCCCAAGGGACATTGCCTAGCTCAACCGAGCATCCACACAATCTAGGGAATACAGGAAAAGAACACTGCCAAGCAGTCACCCTAAGGACTGGACAAGTGGCGATAGAAGTTAGAAAAGAGCCTCGCAAGACCGAGTCAAAGGAGCAACCTTCGATTGAATCAAGGAAACCTCTATCGCATTCTAAATCAAAGGAGTCCAAAACTAGGAACCAGAAGATGCGATCACCTCTAAGCCTTTAGACCATGAAACATTGAAAGTAAAACTACCTCCATTCCCTCAAAGACTGAAAAAGAAACATAATGATGAAGGCCAGTATCAATGCTTCCTGGAAATATTGAAACAATGGCACGTCAATATTCCATTCATAGAAGCGATAAAGCAGATGTCGTTGTATGCGAAATTTTTAAAGGACATTGTCTCAAAGAAGAGAAGCATGGGAGATTCGCCACGGTGGCTTTGACACAAGAATCCAATACTATAATCCCACCAAAGATGTGCGACCCAGGTAGTTTCACAATACCGTGCTCAATAGGAGGAATCTCTATTGGTCAAGCATTATGCGATCTTAGGACAAGCATAAACTTAATTCCCCTTTCAATCTTCAAAAGATTGAATATATGGCAACTAACACCCATAATGGTGACTCCTCAACTCGCTAATAGATCCTTGGTGCACCCTGAAGGGAAACTAAAGGATGTCTTGGTTACAATGGACAGATTCATTCTACCTGCAGACTTCATTGTCTTAGATTATGAGATGGATAAATATGTTCCAATCATATTGGGACGACCATTCATGTCTACTGGTCGTGCTCAGATAGATGTGTACAAGGGAGAAATCACAATGAGTAGCAACGAAAAGAAGCTCAGGTTCAATATTATCAAGGCAATGAAGTTCCCAGATGAGGAAGGCTTATCAAATTCTGATGATGAACACACTTGCACTGGAAATTGGGAGTCCGAGGAAGAGAATGAAGAAATAGAGGATGCGACAACATCCATAGAGACTTGCCATGCGATAATAGAGATATTGAAGAATGAGGAAATGCTAAATTTGGATGAAAAAAGAAAAGCACAGAAGCCCTCGTTAGAGCAACCACCTACACTAGAACCAAAAACTCTACCAACCTACTTGAAGTACGTATTTCTCGGCCAGAATGAAACCTTACCAGTTATCATATCCTCTGCATTACTTGAAGGAAAAAAAAACTACGCTGCTCAGTGTTCTAAAGAAATATATTAGAGCAATCAGATGGACGCTTACAGACATCAGAGGTATCAACCCAACATATTGCATGCATCGAATCCTGCTTGAAGAAAATCAGAAGGACTCGATAGAACCTCAGCGTAGACTGAACCTTGCGATGAAGGAGGTTGTCAAAAAAGAAATCATTAAATGGTTAGATGATGACATTATCTACCCTATCGCAGATAGCATGTGGGTCAACCCCATATAGTGTGTTCCCAAGAAGGGTGGCATGACAGTAGTTCCTAACATAAACAACGAATTGATCCCTATGAGGACCGTCATGGGTTGGAAGATTTGTAACGACTACAGGAAAATCAATGCGACAACAAAGAAAGATCATTTCCTCTTGCCTTTTATTGATCAAATGCTTGACAGATTAACGGGTAATGATTATTTCTACTTCCTTGATGGGTATGCAAGCTATAACCAAATTATGACCACGCCCACATGTCCATATGGAACGTTCACCTTTCATCGTATGCCTTTTGGATTATGCAATGCTCCCAGTACGTTTCAAAGGTGTATGATGGCGATCTTCTCCGAGTACCTTGAAGACTCAGTCAAAATCTTTATGGATGATTTCTCAGTCTATGGGAAAACATATGAAATCTGTCTGCAAAACCTGGAGAGAACACTAAAAAGATGTGAAGAAAGTAATCTGGTGTTGAACTAGGAAAAGTTCCATTTTACGGTCAAAGAAGGAATTGTGCTCGGCCACAAGGTTTCAAGGAATGGGTTAGAGGTGGACAAAGAAAAAATTAAAGCTATAGAAAAACTTTCACCTTCAGCAAATGTGAAAGCTTTGAGGAGTTTCCTAAGACACGCGGGGTTTTATAGAAAGTTTATGAGCAACTTTTCCAAACTCACTCGACCTTTGAATGCGTTGTTGAAAGTTGATAGACCCTTTGATTTTGATTCGCACTGCCTCACTGCATTCAAAAGACTAAAGGATGCTTTGGGTACAACGCCAATTCTGATCGCACTCGATTGGGCAAAGCCATTCGAACTGATATGTGATGCCAGCGGATATACGATTGGGGCAGTCTTGGCACAAAAAGTAAAGACAATGTTACACCCCATCGCATATGCTAGCAGAACATTAATCTCCACTCAAGCGAGTTACACCACCACCAAGAAGGAACTTTTAGCGGTAATTTTTGCAATTAAAAAATGCAGACCTTACTTGTTGGGGTCAAAAGTAATAATCCACACAGACCACTCTGTGATCAGATATTTGATGACTAAAAAGTATGCGAAGCCTAGACTAATCCGATGGGTTCTCTTACTCAAGAATTTAATATGGAAATAATCGACCAAAAAGAAATAGAGAACCAGGTCGTTGACCATTTATCACGATTAGAGAATCCAGAAGTGGATCGCATCCAGTCGGACGTGGACGCCTAATTTCCTGATGAATAGTTTCTTAAGATTGAAGAACTACCCTGGTATGTAGATATTATCAACTTCTTGGTCTGTAAACAATTCCCTGAAAACTACACACCCTATCAAAAGAAAAGGCTCATTCATGAATGCAAATTTTACTACTGGGACGATCCAAATCTCTACAAAATGGGACCAGACCAGATATTGAGACTCTGTGTTCTAGAAACTATTTTCCATCGCTTATTCTTTCAATGTCATGAATCACCTTATGGAGGGCATTTCGGTGGACAGCGCACAGCAGCAAAAATTTTGCAATATGGGTATTACTGGCCCACTCTGTCTAAGGACTCACAAGAATACTCCGTGAAATGCGATAAGTGCTAACGCACTGGAAACATTTCAGAAAAAAATGCAATGCTAATGAACATCATATTGGAGGTAGAGCTATTCGACATCTGGGGAATAGATTTCATGGGACCATTTCCATCATCAAATGGTCATAAATACATTCTATCTGCTGTCGACTATGTTTCCAAATGAATTAAAGTTGTTCCATGTATTGGAAACAATACGGCAATAGTCTCTAAGTTCTTGCAGGAAAACATCTTCACTCGTTTTGGCACCTCACATGCCATAATAAGTGACGAAGGAACCCACTTTGTAAATCGCATTGTTAGTAAACTGTTGATCAAATATAATATCCACCATAAGATCGCCACCGCATATCAACCCCAAACAAACGAGCAAGCAGAGGTTTCTAATAGAGAAATTAAGTCAATCTTGGAGAAGGTGGTGAACCCGTCGCGGAAAGATTGGGCGATGAATCTAGATGATGCCTTGTGGGTATATTAGACTACTTATAAAACACCCACAGGCATGTCACCATATGCGTTGGTATTTGGAAAGGCTTGTCATCTGCCATTGGAACTGGAATATAAGGCACTTAACTTTGATCTTAAGGCTGTAGGAGAAGAGAGAAAACATCAACTACTAGAGCTAGACAAATGGAGATTATAGGCATATAAGAATTCAAAAATTTACAAAGAACGCACCAAGCGATGGCATGATAAGCATCTTTGCGAGAGAAACCTCAAGGCAGGTCAAAGGGTATTACTGTTCAACTCTAGGTTGCATCTCTTTCCTGGATAACTGAAGTCGCATTGGTCCGGGCCTTTCATAATCAAGGAAGTATTCCCCCATAGAGCGGTGGAATTGACCAACGAAGATGGGACCAACACATTTAAAGTCAATGGACAAAGAGTAAAGATGTATCATGGAAGAGATTTCCAATGCGAGAAAACCTCCATTGACTTGGGTAAGATAGAATAAAGAAGAAACACTCGGTCCCTGCAATGATAAGCGACATACATTCATCTGGGACGAAGTATATCCTTTTGAGTATTCTTTTTCTTTTTCTTTCAAGAATCTATTTTACTTTCTGCATATTTACTACTATCTATGATAGTCAACTCTTTTTTGCGTACTTCTAATCTTTTTGATTTCAACATTTTGATCACAATAAAAGAATGTGACGGATTAATGCAATGGGCTTAAAACATGCGATTAGTGGAGCTTTCAATTCAATTAAAAAAAAAAATCAGACCATCGCAATCACAATATCAACCCATCATAGGAAATGATGCGGGTGAAAAATTAAATTTGGGGGTTATGTTCTTCCTTGCCTCATCTTATTTAAATTTTTGTACCTCTCACTTCCAATTTAATATTGTTGAATTCTACTTTCGCATTCTTCCTTGTTTTGCTCAATTATAAATTTTTGATTACTTAATTTTGCCGCCGCAATCATTCGTTCCCCATTATGACTTCAATGATGAAGTATATGCTTCTTTTCTTATCACATGAACAAGCGTCAGATTAATTTCAGGACAATCAATTCACAAAATATTTCTAAAATTTAGTGGTCTACTAGCTTTACTTCAAACCTATTTTTACAAATTTTTCTGAGTCCATCGCATGAATCATTTCATCTTTAGCAATGAGGACATTTCTGGGTGTTAAATTTAGGGGGGTTATTTTCAGAACTTCATTTCAATTTTTTTAAAAAAAAATTGTTGAGATCGGATCCCCCTCGTAGTTGGACGTCTGCATGACACCCATGGGGGCAAGCCAAAACGAAGGTGGGAATCATGATCAACATAGAAGCTAAGTGATTGTACTCCGTTGCCAAATAAAGAGATGGGTATGAGTTTTGACTGAAAAGAGCGTCTCGCTCGTAGTTAGATGCCCGCATGACACCCCGTGGGGCAAGCCAAAAATGAATGCTAGGAACTCGGATTAGTGTAATATCACAAAACAAAATATCTGAATCATGCAAGGTCGAAACCGTATGAACACCCGGTTTGATAAAATTTGAAATAAATCATGCAATGTCCTGGGAAATAAGTAAAGATTTTTTTTTTTTTAAGATTAAGCTCGCGGTCCCTAAAGGTTAGAAATATTTTAGGAAGAGATTAGGATAGAAATTTAATAAGGCATTGGTTCAACAATTTGAATAAGGCACCATGAGAAGCCTAGGCAAGGTAAAGGCGAATTGAAATTTTGAAGAAATCTTTAGTTTATGCTTGAGGGCAAGCATTGTTTTAAAATTTGGGGGTGGTGGTCCAGATACGGGCATTACGAGTTCATTGTAATGTCTTTCTTTCTAACCAATGCTCCAGCGGTATTATGGATTTGATGAACCGGGTGTTCAGAGACTTCCTGGACACTTTGTAATCGTTTTCATTGATGACATCTTGGTCTACTCCAAGATAGAGGCGGAAAATGAGGAACATCTTCGAAAGGTGTCCTTCTTGGGCACGTGGTGTCGAAGGACAGGGTTTCAATGGATCCAGCTAAGATTGAGGGCATTACCAATTGGCCCTACCCTACGACGGTCAGAAGGTGTGCAGTTTCCTGGGGTTGGCTGGGTACTATCATAGGTTTGTAGAGAATTTCTCTAGCATGGCCACACCGTTGACTCAGCTAACCAGGAAGGAAGCTTCATTTGTTTGGAGCAAAGCTTGTGAGGACAGTTTTCAAGACCTCAAGCAGAGGTTAGTTTCAGCACCGATTCTTACCATGTCAGACGACTCGAGAATTTCGTAATCTACAGTGATGCTTCTAAGAAGGGTTTGGGTTGTGTGCTTATGATCTCTTCAACAACACA
>NW_024064386.1:0-1187 GCF_009727055.1 Benincasa hispida | reverse complement strand
CAAAGAAAAACTTGGAAACAATACATAGGCCGAAACTTCAACCTTCGACAAGGGAAATCTCGCGAATCTCGCTTAGGTTGTCGAAGGTTGAAGTTTCGACACACATCCACCATCGAGATTGCAGGTTTATTACTTTTCTTTTTCCCTCGTAGAGGAAATAAAGTAATGAGATGGTATACTATATGTATCTGTGTACTCGAGCTACTTCTAACAACCTATGCATTTTGTTATCATTTCGAATTAGATGGAGGCTTGTGGGATTGATGTGAGGGGGTGGGGATAGCTATATTTATGGGAGCGAACTCCAGGCGAATATGAAGCGCATGGATACAAGTTATGCCTTGGAATGAAAGACAATTCTGAATTAGCTTTGTCTACAAACAAAATTTTGTATATTAGGTTGTTGGAAGGTTACACACATGTTGAAACTTCAAAGCGATTAAGGAGATAAGTGGACTAAAGCAGGTTAAGGAGAGAGCGAGATTCAAAGCGAGATAGTAGGAGAGAGCGAGATGTTGAACGAGATTTTAAGAGAGAGCGAGATTTAGGAGAGAGTGAGATTCAAAGCGAGAATGTTGGAGAGAGCGAGATTTAGTTTATATTGACTAATTTGACTAACATTGAACTTGGTAAAATGAAATGGTTGAATAATTGAAAAATGAGATTATTCAGGAATACACATTGAATGTTAAGATTACGCATTGAGTTTATGGTAGTAGATCCATAATAAGAAAAGTGTTTGTGATTGTTCCAGAAGAAATGAAAGCTAGTAATCATTAATTGAAAAATAACAACAATATCAGAGAGAGCGAGATCTTAGGAGAAGCGATACTGAGAGAGCGAGATCTTAGGAGAGAGCGAGAGTGAGAGAGCAAGATCTTATGAGAGAGCGAGATCTTAAGAGAGCGAGAGTCTTCACTTTATTTGAACTTTCCATAGAAATATATATTAAAAAAGAGAAAAAATAGCTAATAAGCATACTATAATTGAATAATCATTAAACTATAATTGAATATATTAGATTATTATATTATAATTGAATAATCATGAGACAATAAATTGAATATATTAGATTATTATACTATAATTGAATAATTATTAGACAACAAATTGAATATATTAGATTATTATACTATAATTATATAATCGTTAGACAACAAATTAAATATATTAGATTATTATACTAT
>NW_024064385.1:0-1196 GCF_009727055.1 Benincasa hispida | reverse complement strand
CCTGCAGGGAGAGAAACTAAATCCCAAGTACAATTATCATCTAAGGCAGTCATCTCCTCCACCATTGCGGCACACCAACCAGGATGAGACAAAGCTTCATGAACAATTTTCGGGATGGATACATACTCTAAGGATGCAATGAATGAACATGTGGAAGGTGACAAATGGTTATATGAAACAAAAGAGGAAATAGGATGAGCACAAGTACATTTACCTTTACGAAGAGCAATAGGAAAATCATCACCCGTTTCTGGATCCAATGACGAAGAAGACTCTGGTACAAGGCATGGAACTGGAGGAGGTTGTCGTTGAGTATAGATCTTAACGATGGGAGGAAGAGATGAATCAGGAAGAGTAGAGGTAGCCACAGGAAGAGATGAATCAAGAAGAGGATAGGAAAGAGAAATAACTGTGTAGACAAGGAAATCATCCTCTAATTCCTTATGCTCCCCCTGACTCTTATTCGAAAAGAAAGACGGTAATGAAAAAATAGGGTATGTTAAAAAAACGTGATATCAGGAGAGACTAAATATTTATTAAGACTAGGAAAATAACACCGATAACCCTTTTGGACACGGGAATAACCAAAAAAAATACATTTTAAGGACTTTGGATCCAACTTGGTATGCTGAGGCCGAACATCCCGAACAAAGCAGGTATAACCAAATATTCTGGGTTGAATGGGAAACAAATGTTGCTTGGGGCATAAAGTACGAAAAGGTATCTCACCCTTAAGAATGAAAGAGGACATGCGATTTATTAAGAAACAAGCTGTGGAAACAGCATCAACCCAAAAGGATTTTGGAACATGCATCTGAAACATCAAAGCTCTGGCTATCTCAAGGAGATGACGATTCTTTCGTTCTGCAACCCCATTTTGAGATGGAGTATCAACACAAGAAGATTGATGAAGAATGCCATGGGCATTTAAATAAGACTTGAGTGTGTGAGAGAAATATTCCTTAGCATTATCACTCCGTAGGATTTTAAGAATACCACTAAACTGAGTTTGAATTTCGGCTGGAAGTTACGAAAATGAGAAAGTAACTCAGAACGAGTTTTCATTAAATATAACCATGTAACACGAGAATAGTCATCGAAAAATGTAACAAAATACCTAAACCCTCCTTTGGACTCAACAGGACAGGGACCCCAAACATCAGAATGGACTAATTCAAAAGGAGCACTAGCTCGTT
>NW_024064384.1:7299-10318 GCF_009727055.1 Benincasa hispida | reverse complement strand
CTAGGCTCCCTGGAGTTCGCCTTAGCACCACTATTATCACAATAAAGGGTGATGGGTTTAAACATGTCTGGAACAACTTCTAGATCAGTCAAGAACTTCTGGAGCCAAACGGCCTCCATAGCAGCTTCACGAGCCGCTACGTACTTGACCTCCATCGTGGAGTCAGCGATGCACCTTTGCTTAGTGCTTCTTTATACTATAGCTCCTCCGTTAAGAGTGAACACTGAGCCTGAAGTGGATTTCCAAGAATCCTTAACAACCTGAAAGATAGAGTTTGTGTATCCAGTAAGGATCAAATCCTTAGATCCATACACGAGCATGTAGTCCCTCGTTCTCCAAAGATACTTGAGGATGTTCTTGATGGTGGTCCAGTGACCCTGTCTTGGATTAGACTGATATCTGCTAACTAACCCCACAACGTAGCAGATGTCTGGTCTAGTACACAACATTGCATACATCAAACTGTCAACGACAGATGCATGGGGGACTCGTCTCATCTCCTCATCCTCTTGAGGTGTCTTAGGAAACATTTCCTTAGACAATTTAACTCCATGCCGAAAAGGCAGTAGGCCCCATTTGGAGTTCTACATCGAGTACTTGAGCAACATCTTTTCAATGTACGATGTATGAGACAGTGCTAGCACTTTTTTCTTTTGATCCTGAAAGATTTGAATACCAAGAACAAACTGAGCCTCTCCCAAATCTTTCATTTGGAATTGGGTCACTATCAAGTTCTTAACTGATGTCAATAAACTTACATCATTCCCAATGATAGGATATCATCTACATACAACACTACGAAAACTACTGAATTGTTGATGATTTTCTTGTAGACACAAGTCTCGCCAACATTTTGGTAAAAGTCGTACGCTTTGATCGTAGTATCAAACTGAATGTTCCAAGATCGAGATGCCTGTTTTAGCCCATAAATGGACTGATTCAATTTGCAAATCTTTTGCTCTTGACCTTGGCTATGAATCCCTCGGGCTGCACTATATAAATGGTCTCCTCAAAATTACCATTCAGAAAGGAAGTCTTGATGTCCATTTGCCATATCACATAGTCATAATATGAGGCAATGGACATGAGGATGTAGATAGACTTGAACATGCCAACAGGCGAGAAAGTCTCCTCATAGTCGACTCCACGTCTCTTATACACATCTAGATGTGTATAAGAGACAGTCCTCAACCTCGCCATCGGCTACCATAGCAAAGATTTTAGTGAAACCCATAAAGCAAACAGGTGGGTTCGCAACCCTCCCACTATGTCGAGGTTCCCTTACCTCTTGAGGTGGATCGGACCTACCAGGTGAACTTCCATCGACAACTCTTGTTGATGGAGCAGGCCCTTCAACAACTCTTGTTGAAGCTTCAGTAGTTTCGTTGGAAAGATCATGCAACACGATCTTACTACGTGGACTATGCTCCCTCATATGATCATCATCTAGGAAGGTTTCGTTTGTCGACACAAACACTCTGTTTTCCTTAGGATCATAAAAGTAACCCCCTCATGTACCTTTGGGGTAGCCTACAAATAGGCTGTCTCTTATACACATCTAGATGTGTATAAGAGACAGTAATAAGACAATGGATCCTCAACCTCGCCATCGGCTACCATAGCAAAGATTTTAGTGAAACCCATAAAGCAAACAGGTGGGTTCGCAACCCTCCCACTATGTCGAGGTTCCCTTACCTCTTGAGGTGGATCGGACCTACCAGGTGAACTTCCATCGACAACTCTTGTTGATGGAGTAGGCCCTTCAACATCTCTTGTTGAAGCTTCACTAGTTTCGTTGGAAAGATCATGCAACACAATATTACAACGTGGACTATGCTCCCTCATATGATCATCATCTAGGAAGGTTTCGTTTGTCGACACAAACACTATGTTTTCCTTAGGATCATAAAAGTAACCCACTCATGTACCTTTGGGGTAGCCTACAAATAGGCACAGCCTCGAACGTGGTTCCAATTTTTTGGATTAACCTCAACCATATGTGTTTGGCAACCCCATATGTGGAAATGACGCAAACTAGCTTTATACCAGTTCCACAACTCCAAAGGTGTTCTGGTAACACTCTTGGAAGGAATACAATTGGGGATATAAGTTGCAGTCTCCACTGCAAAACCCCAAAACGAGTTCGGTAAGGAAGCGTAACTCATCATCAACCGAACCATGTCTAACAAGGTCATGTTTTTCCTCTCCAATACACCATTCTGCAGAGGTGCACCAGGCGTCGAGAGTTGAGAAATAATTCCATGTTCTATCATATAGTTCTGGAATTCAGAATAAAAAACCTTTCCACCCCAATATGATCGAAGTGTTTTAATCCGTTCATCCAATGCATTTTCAACTTCAGCCTTGAACTCTTTGAACTTTCAAAAGGATTCTGACTTTCATTGAATCAAATAAACATACCCATACCGGGAGTAATCATTAGTAAAAGTGATGAAATACTCATAGCCTCCTCTGGCTCGCACATTCATCGGAACACAAAGGTCTGAATGCATTAACTCTAGAGACTCTTTGGCTCGCTAACCTTTTCCAGTAAAAGGTCTGTTAGTCACCTTTCCCTTAAGGCATGACTCACACACAGGTAAAGGATTTTCCTTTAACTCACTTAGAAGTCCATTATTTACCAACCTCTCAATCTTACTGAGATTGATGTACCCTAATCGAAGGTGCCAAAGTTGGGCATTTTCCTTAGGAGAAATCTTAAGTAATTTATTTTCAGTTACAATAGTTTTAAACATTTCTATGTTATAGAGGAAATTTATTGCTAATAGCCTTAGCACATACAAATTATTTTCCAGTTTTACTTAACAAATCTTAACACCATCTTTCAAAATAAACACTTTATTCAATGAAAAGTAAAGATTATATTTACATTCTATCAGACACTTTACAGAAATTAAGTTCCGTTTTAACTCGGGAACAACATAGACATCATTCAAAACGATAAATTTATTCTATAAAGTCAATTGGAGTCCTCCCATTGCCACAACTGAGACGACGT
>NW_024064384.1:0-1499 GCF_009727055.1 Benincasa hispida | reverse complement strand
ACTTCCTCAAATCACGTTGAAATTCTTGCAATTCACGAGGCTAGTCGAGACTGTGTATGCCTAAGATCAATGTCTCAACATATTTCATATATATATATAATGGACATCTAAGGGGGAGTATTTGATAGCGGGCAGAAATGCATGTTATTATAGTGCTAAGTTCTTAAACAATGCTAGCTTGCGTTGATAAAATATATTAGATTGCGTCCAAAAACCATTAAGTTCATAACATTGCTGTCACATGCATTCATCGCATAGAAACAGTTAGTTTTCGTATTTTTATGCAGAATATGCGATGACGGAAGGCGAAAAGCGCGATCACAAGAAATAACGGTCGAGCACAACATTACCACAAGGCTTTGCGGTGATTTGTGTTCGCAAACATCTGCTCAAGAAGGATTGCCACATAGAGTCGGCGTAACTTGGTGGGCGCATCTGAGTGAAAGGCATAATTAATCACGATGAGACAGAAAGCTGATGACAATCGAATCCAAATTAAGTTGACAAGCTGCTAACGATAACAAGTACACTCAGCTTTTCGGTGACAAATATTCGGCGCATCAGTCAGATAATTATAGTCATCCCATCTGTACAATCATGAGAGAGAAGCCACCTTTCACCCCGAAGCTCTATAAATATCGAAGGCAACCTTCAGAAAAGGGGTTCAACAGTTTTGGTTCAGCTAGTTCAGAAAGTTTGGAGAGTTAGAGAATTTGTCCTTAGATAGTTTAGCCTTGTTCTTATATTTCCTTTTATTTTAAGGCAGAAGCGAGAGAAGGAGATTGTGCCGATAGATCGTTCCGGTGAACTTGGGAGAGTGCTAGAAGCTTCAAGATTAGAGAGAGGGCCAGCTCCTATGGAAGCAAGAATATCTTTTGAACGGAATAGAGTTGACAGTGTAAAGTCTTATGAAGCAAGGGATTGCTACCAGGCTCTCTATCCTTATCTTCCGTTATTATTTTGTACTCAAACTCATTTATAGAAATTGAATTTACTTCTCTATATTTGTTCACTCTCTGTTTATTATACATGATTAGCTAAATCTATTGAATGGGTTGAGAAGCACTTAGCTAGCATGACTGGGGATCTTCATTCTTTGCGATTATCTTGTATTATGTATGCTTCATTCGTCCATTAGAGATAATCGGGAGGGTAGTATAAGGACAGGATCTGGGCTTGGAAAAGTTAGGTTAGAATCTAGGCTCGGGAGAGTCAGATTAAAATGCATAATCAAGAGATAGGAGCTTAAGAATAAGCACTGTTTGCTATTAAAGCATCACATGCATCATAGAGACAATATATGATTGTGTGCGGTTACCTTGTCTTTGTTTGCATCTTGCATCATTGCATAGGAAAAGAGTAGAGACTTAGGAATAAGCTCTATGGACACTTTTGCATTCAACACATGCGTCCTAGATTTAGGAGCACCGCATTTGCATTGGAAAATGATTTGTTGTTGCATGAGTGTAGCATGATCGCATAGTCTGACGCATTCCCGG
>NW_024064383.1:0-1190 GCF_009727055.1 Benincasa hispida | reverse complement strand
GCAGCGTTACTGCAAGGCTTTGCGGTGATTTGTGCTCGCAAACATCTACTCAAGAAGGATTGCCGCATAGAGCCAGTGCAACTTGGTGGGCGCATCTGGGTAAAAATCCTAATTAATCACGATGGGACAGAAAGCTGATGACGGTCAAATCCGAATTAAGTTGATAAGCCACTAATGATAACAAGTACACTTAGCTTTTCGGTGTCAAATATTTGGCGCATCATTCAGAGAATTAAAGCCATCCCATCTGTGCAATCATAAGAGAGAAGCCGCCTTTCACCCTGAAGCTCTATAAATACTGAAGGCAACCTTCAGAAAAGGGGTTCAGCTAGTTTAGCAAGTTCAGAGAGTTAGAGAATTTTCTCTTAGATAGTTTAGCCTTATTCTTAGATTTTATTTTATTTTAAGGGGGAAGCGAGGGAAGGAGGTTGTGCCGATAGATCATTCCGGTGAACTTGGGAGAGTGCCGGAAGCTTCAAGATTAGAGAGAGGGCTAGCTTCTGCGGAAGCAGGAATATCTTTTGAACAAAATAGAGTTGACAGTGTAAAGGCCTTGGGAAGCAAGGGATTGCTACCAGGCTCTCTATCCTTAACTTCCATTGTCATTTTGTACTCAAACTTATCTATAGAAATGGAATTTACTTCTTTACTGTTCACTCTCTGTTTATCACGCATGAGTAGCTAAATCTGTCGAATGGGTTGAGAAGTACTTAGCTAGCTTAACTGGGGATATTCACTCTATGTGCTTATCTTGTATTATGTATGATTCATTCGTACATTAGAGATACTCAGGAGGGTAGTCTAAGGAAAGGATCTAGGCTTGAAAAAGTCAGATTAGAATCTAGGCTCGGAAGAGTCAGATTAGAATGAATAATCAAGAGATAGAAGCTTAGGAATAAGCACTATTTGCTATTAACGCATCGCATACATCCTAGAGATAGGATATGATTGTGTACAATCACCTTGTCTTTGTATGCGTCTTGCATCATCGCATAGGAAAAGAGTAGAGACTTAGGAATAAGCTCTATGGACATTGTTGCATTCAACACATGCGTCTTAGACTTAGGAGCACCGCATTTGCATTAGAAAAAGAATTGCTGTTGCATGAGTGTAGCATAATCGCATAGTCTGACGCATTCCCAGGAAACGCTAGCTAAAGACCTTCTCAACCCGTTCCTCCGTATACTCAG
>NW_024064382.1:0-7053 GCF_009727055.1 Benincasa hispida | reverse complement strand
CTCTTCCCCCTTTTTTAGCCAACACCATCAACCCCATTCATTTTTCACCTTGAATGAGTCAAAGCCACAAATCTGATAAATAGAAGGAAAGGAGATCAGAAAGATACGAGAGTCAAGTCGTCCACGTATCTTTCTGATCTTAAGGTATTTTTAAGAAAGAAACTTTCTCATAATACATCTCTATGTTGTATTGTTTTAGAGCATCTCACTCGAGATTTAGTGAAAAAAATATTTATGCCCATTATCTATGGTAAGACTATACTGAGTACGGCCGAGGATCTGTTCAAGGGCCTCTCTCGCTTTATAACCTATAAAGAAGCTTTCTTTATATCAAAACTTTGTTTTGAATATTGGAAAGCAAAATATACAGGCGTGGACAGCCTTATTCAGCTGATCCGCCATACAAGCTGGATAGCGTCAGTGGGTGACGCCCCTGTTTACTATAATGTTGAGTACTATTTGACTATACAAGATTATATGATTTTTGAGCCTATTAAGTTATCGGTCTATGATCGCCTTCATAAAAAAAGGCGTCAGATTACTCTGAGAGTCCCAACTGAACAACGAAATCGTATGAAAACCCTTACGGCTACCTTCGCGAACTTCATCCATCAGAAGGATGCCTATATTGCTATGCGCTTAGTCAACACTATAAGTAATAATGATAACATCCCCATATACACTGTGCATGATAATTTTATTACGAATTCTTCGTTTGCCTTTCAATTCAAGCCTCATATATCGAAGCCTTTTGTAGTTTAGGCTCACCCCTATCAATTATAAGCACTTTTATATATATAAATCTATTTATCGCTAAAGACATTAATCAGGGGCAATCTCTCCTAAAAGTAATCCGTAGTAGTGGATTTCTAATTCCCCCAGAAGCGTTTGATTCTTACATAAAAGATTCTATTCCAATAGGAATAAGTAAGAAACATCATCAAAGTTATGAAGAAAGGCTGCGGGGTTTACGGGATAGTTATTATCAGTATGTTCGTGCTATAAGCAAAGATTCTGAGTCGGTAGAAGAATATCTGAAATATCACCAGATCAGGTGGGATAATTTCAGAATGAGAATACTGAAATTTCATAATAATGGTCAAAAGATCCATTACTGTGTCCACTTATAATATGAGATCATTCACAACTGACTGCGGACAAAGCGAGACGGTTTTATTGTTGAATCGGCTGTTTAGTAAGATAGAACAATCTACATTGAAAGAACCCCATCCGGGTTTACTTATTGCAACTCATCACTTCCGAAGTCCTTACCCTCAATGTAATGAAATATCTCTCCTCAGCCTTGTTACCATGGATCTCTTAATCCAGTTTTGTATTCCTATTCTATCTGGTTACAGTAAGTTTACGATTATCTATAGCATAAAACGATCTTACGGAGGTCCTCCATCCAATACCATAAACCAGTCTAACTCCGAGGAGATAACATTTACAACTGGTTCGCTATCCCCTTGACTTATGAAAATGATGATTTAATTCCGAAGCGTGTGGTCTATGATCATATATATCGAAGTATTATGAAATACGGTGAAATGGTAGACACCGATTTAGTAACTCAACTTACAATCCGAGTCTATATGGACAGCAACAATACGGGTGGTCAAAATAGGGATGGTCCTTCCCTAACTGAAGATGAAAGAGAACGCATGCTTTTATCAATCTTTGAAGCCGAATTGAGTGAGATGGAACCTATAAGATTAAGAGAGATCCGAAATCGTAAGCGTAGTATCTATCCATGCCATATTACTGCACTCAAAGCATCTCGTAGGAGCTGAAACCATTCATTGTTGCGGATACCGAGACAATACTGATCAATAATGAGCATAAGCCTTATGCTGCGGGTCTCTTGTTGGTTCGTCCAGGTGAACAGATCACCGATCGTCTGATCTATACTAATTTCAGCGAGGACCACTCAATAATATTAGATTCCTTTGAAGAAAGGAGTACTAAGGTCCTTTATGACTTGGTGTCAAAGATCGTATTTCTTGTTAGAAAGGAAAAAACTTAACTATTTACTTTCACAATTTCTCTAGGTTTGATGGTATTCTATTACTTAAGCATCTAGCATGTCATCATAAGAATTACAAACTCAAACCTCTGGTTAGGAACCATCGTCTTTACGAGATAGTAGTCTATTCTGATACAAAGATTCTATTCCGCTTACGAGACTCCTTTCATCTTCTCCCCGGCAAACTTAGCTCACTAGCTAAGAATCTTTGCCCTGAACTAGGCCTGAAAGGTTCAATCCCTTATGAGATTATTAATTTGGATTATCTGACTACTGATAAGGATTATCTTTTAAATGAGAAAAAAGGAGAAAATATATATAAATTGTAAGGAGAAGAGACATAGGGAATTGTGTGAGTATATGAAGCAGGACATCTTCTGCTTGTGGTGTAATGCAAAAAGCTCAAGAGATCTATTGGAATCTCTATAACGTGGACATAGAAAGTAAAATAACCCTTTCTTCTCTAGCTCTGAGTATCTTTCGTATGAAATTCTACGATGATGTAAATTGGCCTATCCACATCCCAAATAGGAATGAGGATGAATTTCTCAGGAGTGGTTACTACGGTGGTCATACAGATACATACATCCCTTATGGTTCAAACCTTGACTACTACGATGTGAACTCTCTCTATCCCTTTGTAATGAAGGAATTTCCAATGCCTGGCGGAAAACCTGTCTGGCATGGTAATTCTGGTGGGTAAGGAGTTAGATGATAGCGTCTTTGGCTTTATTAAAGCATATGTGGAATGTCCTAATACTATAAAAAGGCCTTTTCTACCCTATCGGGACAAGAATAACACTCTAATCTTTCCAACCGGTAAATTTATTGGAGTGTATTATAGTGAGGAGTTAAAGTTTGCTAGAAGACTAGGCTACACTGTGATCCCAATCAATGGATATCTCTTTGAGAAGATGGAAAGCCTTTCAAGGTCTTTGTTAGCACTCTCTTTGAGAGCAGGGTTTCTGCTAGGAAAGAGGGTAATGAGTCCTTGTCCTATGTGTACAAGATCCTTATGAATTCTCTATACGGTCGATTCGGTATTAACCCTAAAAGCACACTAACCGAGATCTGCGATGAGAATCGATTCAAAGATTTGATCAGGAAGAGTGAGTTCATATCCAGTGATATGCTTAGCAATAACATCTACATCGTTACCTATTATAGCAATACCGAAAATACCGAATTGTGGAACCCACCGAAGAATTCTGCTGTACAACTAGCAGCGGCTATCACTGCATCAGCTCGGATCCATATGTACCCCTTTATATACCAAGATGACTGCTACTACACGGACACTGACTCTGTTGTGCTTGGTCATCCACTACCAAAAGATGTGATTTCCAATTTTGTCTTAGGAATGTTTAAGCTAGAGGACAGAATAATGAAAGGATATTTTTTAGCCCCTAAATCCTATTGTTACATACCAATAGAAGGAGGAAAAACAGTTCTCAAGTACAAGGGACCTGCAAAAGACCTTGTATATCCTGAATGGTTTGAGTCACAGTACGCTGACCCATCTCGTACAAAAAGGTACAGGTTACATCAAACTTCAAGGTTGATTGGCACACTCTTGACATCAGAAAGAAAGACACATTAGTTAAGATAGGGATTAAGCTGGAGAGCAAAAGGATTCCTGTATATCAGGATACACTATGGGTAGATACAGAACCAGTCGAGGTCATAGACTTATCATGCCTAAATGACGTTAGCAGAAAAATCATTCAATCACTATGGAACGAAACCAATCAACTACAGAATGAGAATAGGATTCTCAAAAAACAATTAGTAGAGGTAGAACAAAGAATGAAAGCATACAACAGAGAAAGAGAGGTTAATGTAGAGAATATTACGAGATTATCTAAAGAAGATGAAGGCACTGAACCAAAGCTGAAACCTAAAAAGACAGAAGATGATGCACTGAACCACCTCTAGAGCAGAAACCTAAAAAGACAGAAGATAAGAATAACAAAAATCCTTTACCGGAACCACCTCCTGATTGACTCTAGGGACTGATAGGATAGATAGGATTTCATCTAGGGATAGACAGAAGCAACTGACATAGTTACCGAGGAGTCAATAAGTTACTCTACAGTAAAGGAAGACGACGAAAGGAAAGGTAACTGACTGCGTATCAGCTGTTCTAGAATCATCTTTGGAACTTGAAGGATATCTTTTCTGCTCTGACCTTCCCGAGCACGAGAGGCATAACGATCTGGGAACTGTCTCGTATCTATCTCAATCCTAGGAGGTAGTTTACTCGCATCGGTCCGTCTTTGACTGTGAATTACTTTTCCAACAGCTTAATGAAGCTCGGTAGGGTTATCGCGGGCAAGCCGTAGTCAGAGAAGAAGGCAAGCAAAAGCAAGTATCCGTCTTGTAGCTCACTAAAAGTACCCCAACAAAAAGCAAGAGTCCAATATCTCATCTATGAGTACAGACTCCCAGCAAACTTCTGTAGATAGGCTTATTACCAGAAAACAAATGAAAGAGTGGGAACATGAGTCTTTTATTGTGTTGTATTCCGCCCTTTCACATCACAACAAACCTAGGGACTTTTTGATAAAGGATGGTGTACTTTTTCCAACATAAAGAAAATGGGATACTAAAAGACGTACAGCAACAGATACTCCGGTACCGTAGAAGATGCCTATCGGTCAAAAGAGGAAGGATGCTATTCTGTTTACAATAGAAGAGTCTACCATCTTCGGTAAGACTAATTAGACCGCCTTGAAGACAAGGGATAGGTTGATCTCCCGGTCCAATAGAGACTATTTTACCATCCAAATTGAGACTATCAAAAAGTGAAAAAAGTGATGATTCAAACAAAGACCTTTTCTGGGAAGTGGTTACTATAACTTCATGAGCATACCTAGTATACGAGAAGGATGAAATACCTGATGAAATTGATTATCCAATTCTATTAAAGCAAAATTTAACAGTATATCTGTTATAAATTCAGAGGTTGGAATAATATCTTTCATTATATAGGAAAAATCCTCTCCCTCATGAATAATTTTCATATATAGAAATGATTTGAATAATTGAATTATCTCAGTATTTGATACTATAGGTTCAAGTTTAGTCAAAAGAATTTCTTTATTTATCCTTCTAAGTGACTTGGTCATATCTAACTTATAAACCCTTGAGATAGGCCCTTCTATCGAACGAATATGTGCATAATAATCAGTTGGTCTTAATTTGAAGCCAAAGGAAGACGAATTAAGAAGATTCAAATTGATAATTCTAGTATTTAACATTCCGCCAAGCGCAATAAGAACAAGTTTATCTTCCTGAATTGGAGTGAAAATACCGTAGAAAATTGAATCATTTATCCGCATATGCAAAATATGATGAAAACCTTTTAGAGGATCTTTTTGATTATTTACAACAATAAGTTGAAGGGGGAAAGAGTATATTTTCCTGTCCTTATTTGATTTTGAATCTCCCTCATTCTTGAGACTGTCAACTCTGAAAAGATATCAGTTAGACCATTGTAATAGTTTTCAATAGCTGATGCAAGCTGATCTAACGAACACTGTGGATGAATACAACTGTACGATCTTGTCATTATGCCATATTTCATAATCATTATGCGCTGGTTGGAGAAATACCTACAGAAATTAAGACCACTATTACCAAACCTAAGGTTATACCCAAAATCAGATTTGAGTTATTATTAGATATAGGTATTTTGATATCCTGAAATGGTTTCTCATCAGTATAGGCTGTTGACAGTACTGATATAGTATTTTCTTGGTTTTCCATCAATGTCATCTTTTCAAATCCAGGGTGAACATAAGAATCAGGATTGTAAAAGAATGGTTCATAATTCTCTATTGGTGAGAACAAGGATATTACAGATCCATCTAAATCTAAAGGAATGTGAAATCCATCTCCGGGAACAAAACCATACCATACTGTACAACCTACGCCTATTTGGGCCAATACCAAGAAACGACCATAAAATCCAGAATTATAAGTTATTGCTTCAAGCAAAACACGATTCATGAGCAAAGAGCCTTTTGCGTGTATTTCAGAGAAACCCTCAAACTTTAGGATACCACGATTGGTAAGAGTGTCTTTTGCTAACGTTAGACCTAGGTTATCTCTTAACCCTTTTAAACCATCTAAGGTCTCAGGTAATCTCAGATTTTGGAATATAAAATCACTTTGACCGGGCATAAATCGAAAGCCTAATGATAAAAGATAACTAGTTGAATTAGAAGTCAGATCCATTACTGTCTTGGGGATATCAATAAATGGTGATTTTGTAAAATCCATAACTTGACGCGTAAACTGCGAATGCTTCATTGATTTGAATCTTTCCATAATACTGCTAGTCGATGAATACATAGTATTAGGCCTAGAAACTAATGATATATTACTACTACTAGATATATTACTACTACTAGATAATTACTACTAGATATATTACTACTCTGATCATTCAAACTTAGATTACCCATTTTATGAACGATATCGAATACTTCCAAATTCTCTACGGCTGCAACAGCTTTAAAGAACAGATGACGGTGTATCATTTTGTTTTGTTTTGTCTTTCGTTTTGAGAGGAAATCTTATGGGATTTTCACATCTTAAGTTATCCGGAAGCTAGGAAGAATCCTAGGTATCTGACTACTTTCGATGCTGTCTTACCCTGGTATACTGATGTACATTATCCTGAAGTTGCCTGGATCACCTTACTGTAGTTCCCCATCCAGTAAGTAGGGCACCGTCTTCAGAAGTGTCATTCTATCTTCTGATGCTGTCATACCCGTACCCGTACCCGTACCCTATATACAATACAACAACTATGAGAGGTTACTGGCCACCTGCACTGTAACATACAGCTGAAGAACGGCTTCTGAATAGTTCAGATGGGATTATTTTTTACCAATAATAATTGGAGCCACTACCCTGTATATAGAGTTATACCCTCCAGCTTATTTACTGGAGACCGACATTATCTTTCCTCTAAAGAGACACCGATGTGTGGTGTACTTTTTTTGATAATCGCAGAAAGT
>NW_024064381.1:0-1076 GCF_009727055.1 Benincasa hispida | reverse complement strand
AAAGGTCAAATGTTGAAAATTCGACCTCTACGTCGAATTTTCAAAACTCACATATTAAAAAAAATTGAAAAAACAACCATATTTATAAAATGAAAAATTAAAAAAAAAAAAAAGAGAAAAAAAAAGGTCGAATGTTGAAAATTCGACACTCGACATATTAAAAAAAAAAAACCATATTTTTGTAAATAGTTTCAAAACAACAATATTTTTATAAATTTTTTTAAAACTACAATATTATTTTAATTTTCCTCATAAAAAAGTGTGAGTTTTCTTAATTCCACTCTCTTTCCCCTTTTAATATATGAATTTATTCTTTTATTTTATATTATTAAAATTAATTAATATATGAATATTAAATATATAATTTAAACAATTATATTAATTTAAAATTATAGTATTGGAATTTTAATTACTCGAGATTCATAAATAAATTAATTAGTTATATAATAAACCATAAAGAATTGATGCATTGATACTACTAATTCATTAATGAATTATATAATTAATTAATTAATTATCATTATGTTAATATTTTATGAGATTATTTTTTAAATAATTATAATTAGTTTATTATTGATTATTATAAATCATTATTTTTTAAACACAAAATGTTATATTTATTTTTTAAAACTGTTTTTGATTGTTTTATTAATTAATACATCATATTTGTACAAATTCATCAAATTGATACATCAAATTATGTAATCAAGTAACCTTAATTATAGATTACTCATTTTACAAATATTTACTAATAATAATTTAATTAATATTATTATTTGATAGTTAAGTAATTAATTTTACTCAATGAATTTATTGTTTATTAGTTAATATATTAAAATTTTATAGAGGTGTCTATGATTAATTTTATAAATAAAATATAGAGCTAATTTGTTAGCATAAAATTTTGATAACATTCCAATGTCCAACGAAACACAGTATCCTTGATTCCCAGCATTCTTATTCCCAAACATACTTAATTCCTAGACATCTTTAAAATCTTAAACCAAACGACCCCTAGCAGGCTTCGTGACTAAAGGCTAGGTCTCTCTAGGGGTGATAATTGAAACCACTAAAAC
>NW_024064380.1:0-1134 GCF_009727055.1 Benincasa hispida | reverse complement strand
TAGATTTCATATTGTTGATATCATTGAGGTAAGGCAAAGCACAAGACTATAAAATAGCTAAAGAACAAAAATAAAGTATGCTAAGGTCAAATGCAAGGAACAAAATGATAGAATATCATGAAGCAAACAAACAAGTCAAACTAATACAAAAGAACATGAACTAAATCAAAATACAAAATAACCCAACACCCTAAAACTCTATTGTGCTGGCGCGTCATCCCTGCATTCTTCTCCAGGGTCTTCATCCATAAAGCGCAAGGGGTTTCTAAGAGGGGCAGGCAATGAAGGCAAGGCAAACATTCCAACCAATACCTGATTGATGTACTGCATTGTATAAACGAATTGGTCTTGCATCCGTCTTGTTTGCTTCCTTAGGTAGTCTCTTAGAACCCGATTTTGTTGCAGAAGACCTTCGATGGACGCGGCCAATGGTCTGAGCTGATCATTGATGAAAGTTTTCAACTGTTCTAGTTCAGTGTTGCGTTGAGGTGGTGCTGGTTCTTCACTTCTTCCAACTGGGTCTTCAAAATTTGCTGTGTTGCTCGATCCTAACCCAGTTGGTTCAAAGATAGTTGGAGGAGGCACAAAATTGGGAATTGGACTTGGTTAAGGCGAAGGAAGGGAACAAGGAATGTCTTGATCTATATGAGTAGGTTCTTGGTCCATTTGATCAAAACTCCCTTCTGGTAGGGCCACTGGTGAGTCATGGATAGTGAGGTTAAGGCTTGGGCGTGCTTCTTCATCTGCAAGTTCAAGCTCTGCTTCATAATCTTCATGCTCTAAAGCTTCATCGTTGTGTTCAACAATCTGGACGCATCTTCTTTTGGGGGCGCGTTTAGATGATCAAGGTTTGGTTACCACTTCTTTGGTAGGTAAGGCAGGTTGATATGGCGAACTGTGAAGTAAATGCCTTATTAACTTGATATCTATCAAACCATCGATCTCTTCATGATCATCCCCAGAGGGATGCCCCCACGTTTACATAGTGCACAGATCAGCCATGGGAAGTAGAGTTGTCCTCGTGGTTTGGTCTTGATGTCCTTGATCTGATCCCTTATTATTCTTCCAACATCTAAAGGGATGCACTGCATGATACAATAGGTAGCCATGACACATTCCTTTGACAGTGTTTCA
>NW_024064379.1:0-5039 GCF_009727055.1 Benincasa hispida | reverse complement strand
ACGCAACAAAAATTGGGCCCCGAGGCCCCGGGCTCGTTTGGCTCTAAACGAGCTCCGTTCCAAAAAACCGTTTGGCACAAGACTTTTTTTTTCATAGTTCTTTAACCCTTGGATTCTATTTTCGACCATTTTCGCGCTGGGAGGTTTGGGGCAAGAAAAGTGGGCCCTGGGGGCCATTTGGGGCAACCAAACGAGTTCCATTCCCAAACCGTTGGCACACCCAGGCTCGCCTTTTTTTTTCGTACTTGTTAAACTCTGGGTCCATTTTTGCGCATTTTTACGGTGGAAGGGTCGGGAAAAAAGTGGGTTTCGGGGGCTCCAGGGACCGTTTGGGGCACCAAAAGAGCTCCGTTTCCAAAACCGTCTGGCACACGGCTTTTTGTTCATCGTTCTTAACCCCTAGGTCTGTTTTCCGCTTTTGTCACGCCAGAAGGTTCAACACAAAAATTTGGCCCTGGGCCTTAGGGTCTATTTGGGGCACCCAATGAGCTTCATTCCCAAAACTGTCTGGCATATTGTTTTTTTCATAAATCTTAACCCCTCGATCCGTTTTCGTGCTTTTTCATGATGGATGTTCGCAGCACAAAAATTGGGCCCCGCGACCCCCAAGCGAGGTCTTCGAAACCTCCGCGGGCCTCGCGATACCCAGCGACACCCCTGCTGGGCCTCGCAAACAACCCCAACGAGGCCCCGAGGGCCGTTTGGGGCACCAAAACGTGCTCCGTTCCGAAAAACTGTCTGGCATATTGGGTTTTTTTCATAGTTTATTAACCCCTCATTCGTTTTTTGCGCATTTTCGCGCCAGAAGGTTCGGGCACAAAAATTGGGCCCTGAGGGCCGTTTGGGGCCCAAATGAGCTCCGTTCCAAAACCATCTGGCACACGACGTTTTATCATCGTATCTTAAACCTCTGGGTCTGTTTTTGCGCTCTTTTGCTATGGAAGGTTCTCGCAAAAAATTTTGGGCCAATGGGGCGCCCGCAAGAACCATGAGGGCCATTTGGGGAACCGAACGAGCTTTGTTCTAATAACCGTCTGACACAAACGACTTTTTTTTAATACTTCTTAACCCTATGTCCGTTTTCGTGCATTTTCGTGCACAAAAATTGGGCCCCAGGGCCCATTTGGGGCACCAAAACGAGCTTAGTTCCCCAAAACCGTTTGGTACGACTATCTTTTTTCGTGCCTGAATGTTCGCCCATAAAAAATTAGGCCCATGGCAGCCCCACGACAACCCAACGGGACCTTTGCGACACCCCAGTGAGACCACTGGGGCCTCAGGACGCCCAGTGGCCGTTTTGGGCACCAAACGAGCTCTGTTCTTAACCCCTAGGGCACTAAACGAGCTACGTTCCAAAACCGTTTGCGTGCACGCTTTTCTCATCGTTCAAAACCCCTAGGTCTTTTTTCAGATTTTCGCCCGCTGGAAACTTTGCGCACAAAAATTGGGACCGCAAGGGAACCCCCGCGAGCCCGATAGCCGTTTGGGGCACCAAAGGAGCTCCATTCCCAAAAACTGTCAGCGCGCACGGATTTTTCTCATCGTTCTGAACCCCTGGGTTTCGTTTTTAGATTTTTCGCCTGCAGGAAAGTTCGCTCACAAAAATTGGGCCCCTGGCACCCCCGCCGGGCCCGATAGCCGTTTGGGACAACCGAATAAGCTCTATTCTCAAAATCGTCTTGTGCGCACGACTTTTTTTCATCGTTTCTGAACGCCTTGGTCCGTTTTTCAGATTTTCTTCCCGCTGAAAATTTCGCACACAAAAAATTGGGCCTCGGGACACCCCCGTCGGGCCCGATAGCTCTTTTGAGGCACTAAACGAGCTCCGTTCCAAAACAGTCTCGTGCACAGCTTTTCTTATCGTTCTGAACCCCTGGGTCCGTTTTTCAGATTTTTCTCTCGCCGGGAAGTTCGCGCACAAAAATTGTGCCATGAAGCACTCCCGCCGGGCCTAATAGTTGTTTGGGGCACCAAACGAGCTCCGTTCCCAAAAACCATTCGCGACGCAATGGTTTTTTTTCATCGTTCTGAACCCCAAGGTTCCGTTTTCAAATTTTCGCCACCGCTGGAAAGTTCGCGCACAAAAATTGGGCCCCGCCCCCGGGCCCCGACCCCACCCCTGCCGAAGACAACGGACCTCGCCCAGAACTGATGCTTCGCGCGCATTCGTAAGGCACAAAACGAGCTTTCGTTCCAAACCGTCTGCGCGCACGCCTTTTCGCATTGTTCTCAACCCTGGGTCTGTATACAGATTTTCGCCCACCGAAAAGTTGGCGTAAAAAAATTTGGGCCCGAGGTAACCCCAGCCGGCTCCGATAGTTGTTTGGGGTAGCAAACGAGCTCCGTTCCAAAACCATCACGCGCACGGCTTTTTCCCATCGTTCTGAATCGCTGTGTCCGTTTTTCAGAATTTTCGCCCACGCGAAAAGTTCACGCACAAAAATTTGGCCCGGGGCACCCCCCAGGACCACAATAGCTATTTGGGGCTTCGTTCCCAAAACCGTTTGCGCGAACGGACTTTTTCTCATTGTTTTAAGATTTTCGCCCGCCGCCGGAAAGTTTCGCGTAACAAAAATTAGGTCCCATAGGCACCCCTCTGGCCGGATAGCCGTTTGGGCACCAAAAAACGAGCTCCGTCCCCAAAACCGTTTGCGCGCACGGCTTTTTTCTCATCGTTCTTGAAACCACTGGGTCCGTTTTCAGATTTTTCGCCCGCGGAATTTGGCGGCACAAAAATTTTGGCCCCCGGGGCCAACTCGCCAGGCTCGATAGCCGTTTGGGGACCAAACGAAGCTCCGTTCCCAAAAACCGTTTGCGCCGCACGGCTTTTCTCCATTCGTTCTAAAACCCCTGGGTCCCGTTTTTCAGATTTGCCCGCCGGGAAGTTGGCGCACCACTAAAAAATTTGGCCCCGGGGCACCCCGCCAGGGCCCATAGCCGTTTTGGGGCACCAAACGAGGCTCCAATTACAAAACCGTCTGCGCGCACGGCTTTTTCTTATCGTTCTGAATCCTGGATCCATTTTCAGATAATTTCCTGGTGGAAAGTTCGCGCACAAAAATTTGGCACCCGGGGCACCCCCTGTCGGCTCGATAGCCGTTTGGGGACCAAACAGCTCCGTTCCCAAAACCGTGTTGGCGCACGGCTATTTCTCATCATTCCGAACCCCTGGGTCCATTTTTAGATTTTTGCCCGCCGAAAAAGTTAGCGCACAAAAAATTGGGCCTCGGGCAACCACGCCGCGACCCGATAGCCGTTTGGCGGACCAAATGAGCTCCAATTCCCCAACAATCGTCTATGCGCACGACTCTTTTTCTCATCGTTCTGAACCCCTTGCGTCCGTTTTTCATATTTTCACCCGCTGGAAAGTTCGTGCACAAAAATTGAGCCTCGGGGCACCCCCTTCCGATCCACGATAGCCGTTTAGGCACCAAAACGAGCTTCTATTCCCAAAACCGTCTGCACGCACGGCTTTTTTCTCATCGTTCTAATACACTGGTCTATTTTAGACTTTTGTCCGCCGCGAAAGTTCGCGCACAAAATGGGTCCAAGGCACCCCGCCGGGCCCGATAGCCCGTTTGAGGCACAAACGAGCTCCATTCCAAAACCGTCTGCCGCGCACAGCTTTTTTCTTCATCGTTCAGAACCCCGGGTCCGTTTTTTAGATTTTTCGCCCGCCGGAAAGTTCGCAGCCACAAAAATTGGGCCCCAGGGAACCCCGGCGATGGCCCGATTAAGCTGTTGGGGGCATTAAAACGCTCCCGTTCCCCAAACTGTCTACACGCACGACTTTTTCTTCATGTTTCTGAACCCCGGTTCCGTTGTTCAGATTTTCGCCGCCTGGAAAGTTCGCGCCACAAAAATTGGGCCCCGGGCACTGCACCCGCCGCTTGGCCCAATAGCCGTTTGGGGCACCAAACCGAGCTTCGTTCCCCAAACCGTCTTGCTGCGTTTCTCCATCTATCTGAACCTTCCGACGCAAAAATGCGCGAAAATGGACTCATGGGTTAAAAAGTATGAAAAAATCCGTATGCCAGACAGTTTTTGGAACAGAGCTTGTTTGGTGCCCCAAATAGCCCCCGGGACCCCGCAGGCCCAATTTTTGTACGAGAACCTTTCGGAGCAAAAAAGCGCGAAAACGAACCCAGGGGTTAAAAACGATGAAAAAAGTCGTGTACCAGACGGTTTTGCGAACGAAGCTCATTCGGTGTCCCAAACGGCCCCTGGGACCCACTTAATGCCAGAGCCTTCCGGCGCAAAAATGCACGAAAACTGACCCAGGGATTAAGAACTATGAAAAAAAGTCATGTGCCAAACAGTTTTGGGAATGAAGCTCATTTGGTGCCCCAAACGGCCCCCGGGGCCCCACAAGGGTGTCGTAGGGCCTTGCTGAGGTGTCGTAGGGCCTCGCTGGTACGTCACAAGGCCCTGCTGAGGTGTCGAGAGGCTCCGTGACCACGAGCCCAATTTTTGTACGCGAACCTTCCAACACGAAAAAGCGCAAAAACGGACCCAGGGGTTAAGAAATATGAAAAAAGCTGTATGCCAGACGGTTTAGGGAACAGAGCTCGTTTTGTGCCCCAAACGAGCCTGAGGCCCTGGGGAAAAATTTTGTGCGCGAACCTTCTGGCGCGAAAATGTGCAAAAACGGACCCAAGGGTTAAGAAGTATAAAAAAAATCCGTCTGCAAAACGATTTTTGGAACGGAGCTCATTTGGTGCCCCAAACGGCCCCCGGAGACCCACGGGCTACCCCGAGGCCCAATTTTTGTGTGCGAACCTTCTGGAGCGAAAAAGTGCAAAAATGGACCCAGGGGTTAAGAATGTAGAAAAAAGCCATAGGCCAGACGGTTTTGGGAATGGAGCTCGTTCGGTGCCCCAAACGTGTCTTAGGGCCCAATTTTTGTGTGCAAACCTTCCGACGTGAAAATGCGCGAAAACAAACCTAGGGGATAAGAACTATGAAAAAAAGTGTGCGCCAGACAGTTTGGGGAACGGAGCTCGTTTGGTGCCCCAAACAGCCCTCGGGGCCTCGCGGAG
>NW_024064378.1:0-1038 GCF_009727055.1 Benincasa hispida | reverse complement strand
GCAACACATCTATGCATTGGTGGCCAGCACCATGCACCCGTTCCAAGCAAGCCGTGCGAGTGAACCATGCGTCAAGAATGGACGGTCACCCTATGCGTTGGTGATGGTTAGCTCCTTGTGATGGTTAAGTTGAATTGTCATGATAGTGAATTGGCTTGCTATGCGTTGAGTAGAGGCTATGCGTTGCTTATGGACTAGGCATTGAGCAACCAAGAGTTGGACGCATACAAGGATGAAATCATCATAATAACATCATCAAAACAATGTGTCTTCTTGGGAGGAAATCCTTAAAGCTTAAGAAGTTGAGGTGGTGGCATCAGATTGGAGGCCCATGCATTGGCAACATGGGAAGAAGACACTTAGCTTGCGATGACCACAACATTGCATCAATGGGATTAGAAGGAGACACTTGGCCATGCAGCCAAGTAGGTGGTGTCAACTCCAAAGAAGGTTTGGATGCCTATAAATAGAGCCAAGAGACTTCATTTTTTAGATCATGACTCAGAAATACCGTAAAAGAGTGGAAGAGTGGAGCAAACCTTGCGTTGGAGCCAAATCCATGTGTTAGACATAGAGGATGCATTGGACAGTGAAGTCTGAAGAGGACGCATCAAATTGGGACGAGGAGTTCTCCCAATTTACTCCTGCGTTTGGAGTGATTCTAAAGCCACCTGAAATCTATCAAAGTCTAGTTTTCAGGGTAGGGCTGCGAGAAGCAAAGCTCAAAAGGATCAGGCTGGAAACTGAGAAGAAGACAGAAGAGGCAGGCTGTCAGATCAGTCTGGGCCAGTCTTGAAGATTCTATGATTCCGGCCAAACCACGAGAATTTCTAAGCTCAAAATTTAGGGTAAGCTTCCTGAGACATTTTAGAATATGTTTTTAGAAGGAAGTATCTCAAAATAAGATTTATGGCTATGAGTAAATTGAGCTATAATTTGAATCTGGATTCTAGGGGTGAAAAGGGAGCCCGAGGTAGAAAAGGGAGCTACTAGAGTGAAAAGCTCCTAAGCAATTAAGGTGAGTGGCTAAAACGTTTT
>NW_024064377.1:0-10023 GCF_009727055.1 Benincasa hispida | reverse complement strand
TAAGCTTTCGGAACTAAATGAGTTTCATGCTATTGTTCCTTTCATTCCATTAAGAGCGAGGGAAGTTGAGAAAGGCTGTGTGCATTTCCCCATTTTCCCCATTTTTATTATATATTACTATTTTTTATGCTATTTTTTTTTAATATATAAATAGTCCATACAAGTTTTTGGACAATATTTCTTTAGTATATTATAATTTAAACGAAAGGATATTTCATTCTTGAGATTGGACGAATGAGAGAAAAATAGATAGTTTTTTAAATTAAAAATAAATAAATAAACAAAAAAAAATCATGTTGAAAAAGAATGGTGAGTTCATAAGCTAGAAATATGAGATATGATACATGTCTTTTGAATTGAAATGAGAAAGAAGTGCTTCTGAAAAATGTTGTTTTTAAATTAAAAAAAATTTCGAAAGTATTTTAAAAGGATGGTTATCTAACTTCATTTTTTTTTCTAAAATGATTTATTTTCAAAATTAAATAAAAAAATACTTCTTAATATATATATATATAGGTAAATCTTTTTAGTACAATTGGTGTCAGTTAACTAACACACTTCTACGTCAAAGGGACTATGTTCGATTTGGGGGCAAACTAAAATTTTAAAACCTCTATCAGTAAACATAATTTATACCCTAAATAATGACCCTAATTGTTAGAGTTCTTCTACATATAATTACAATAATTGATGTGAATAATCAATTATAAAATATGAGGAAATTATAATATAACTTTAAATTATATATTTATTAAAGTATTTTGTGTACATAATACATTATATAATATGAAGAAACATGGAATTCAACTCAAAATTTTGAAGTCCATAATTAAGAACCTTAAAAGTATGGTATTCTTAGATTATAATGAGCAAAAAAAAATAAAAAGAGATCAAAACATGGACATTATTTTGGGTGGCCATTAGACGTCTACAAACGATTTTGATCATAGTCTTCGGCTTGAACGCATTTGAGGAACAAAATTCCACGAGTCAAAATAACTCTTTTGTAATTTCGCTCGTTCTGTAATTAGAAAAATCACCTTAACTATAATATAAGCCACGTCATTGAACCTCTTATCTACTATAGAAAATACAACATGAAGATTATGAATATTTGTTCATTCCATTTATTTTTCCTTATTTGATTGTATTGTTTATAGTTAATTTTTCCATTATGTTAGGTGAGGTTTAAGCCTCTTTATTCTTTCCTTATTTTTTAGGATAACATTTTATTCTTTTCATTATTCTTTTCCTTCTTTAGGTTTCGCATTTGTTGTTTTAAAAGGAACCAAACTTTGTAATTTATAATTATCTATCGTGAAAACATGCGCCAATTGAAACCCTAATCCAATGTTTTCATGGTATCAGAGTGATCTTACTATAGAATTATTCCTTTGTGTTCTCTTTAGACACTCTTTAATCCATCATGGCTGAAAACCGCAAAAATTAAAGAAATACACCAAACACAAACCAACATATCCATTGTCAACATTGTGTTCAATGGAATAACTTCTTAACATGAAAGAAAGCAATGAAATTGCTTTGGGAGCCAAGGAAAAACTCGATTTTTTCAATGGTAAAAGGAAAAACCTGATGAAGATGTTGCAGATGTTGATTCATGGCAAAAGCAAGATTGCATGGCCATGATTTGGATCTTAGGATCGATTTCAAATGACATATCAAACAACTTTCTCTATACCAGTAGCTAAAGGAATTATGGAAAGAGCTAGAGGAGAGATATGTGAGGATAAAGGGCATGTCAAGTTTCAAATCTAGTGAGAAATCAACTCTATGAGGCAAGATGATGAAACTGTGTTCACTTATTACACAGGAATCAAGAGAGTTTAGAATGAATTGGCAGCCATAGCGTCTATACCTTACTATTCTTACATGTACTTGTGGTATAGCAAAGGAACTTGCTACTATGGAAAACTCGAACAAAGTGATTTAATTCTTCATGGGATTGAACAGTTTTTTTTTTTATAGAATCAAGGGATAGATATCTTTCTATGGATTCGTTGCCAACAATCAATAAGGCCTATGCTATGGTCTTATCTTATGAAAAACAAAAAGGAGTCTACTTAGGGATTCGAAGTCAAAGCTATAATGATGTTGCCTTGAATGTTCGTGTGACTGCTGACAAAGAAACAACAAAGATGGAGGAAAGCATACAAAGGGAGATCCAAAGAAGTTTTGAATTTTTTTGCAAAACTAGTGGACATTTGAAAGATGGTTGCTTTAAGATCATTGGATTGTCGGGTTAATGCCCTAAATCTTGTAGGATCCTATAGTTTGTAAATGTTTTTGAACAAAATCATTGTTTATTTAATGAAATATATGATATTTTATTCCATTTTACATTTTGTAGTTGCATTAACACAAACCAATAAACTAACATCCAGGTTATCTTGTAGCTTAACGTGTATGTAGAGACATGCGGGTAGTTCATGTTTAAGTAATAACCTAAATGGTTTGTAGTAGATGGATAAGGTTGGATACCTTATCCTGGTGACACAACAAGTATGGCCTGCTTTGTAGGTGTTACAATTATTATAAAGTGCTACAAATGATCTGATTCTGATCATGCATAGACATGTAAGCAAGGATATTCTATACAAAGGAGTTTGTATAAGATCGAAGCAATGAAATGTTTAGTCTCATTATATAACGCCGTTTATAATAGAGACTTACATTTTCACCAGGATGACCATAGGTAACATGACCTAAATCCTAAGTGAGTTGTGAACTCTTGCCTATGAAGGAAGCCCTTTGATTTGTATGGGTGAGAATGGCCAGATCGCCAACTCAATAAGCCTACCATTTTGGGAATTCGTCTGATTTGGGAGCTGGGAACACAGCTACACAAAACGGAATTCACTTTTCCCTAATGTCAGGATAAATAGATAAATTGCTCCTTAAAGGCTGATTCCGGGGTTTGAACAATGTGGCGTCAACACTCTCTCTTGGCCCAATAGGGGTTTAGTCATAGTTGAACTATGATTTATTATTCATTAGAAGGACCAGTAGTACTTAAGGAGTTAGATATAACTATATGGGCAAAACGATAATTTTGGCCCAGCTGTACATAGAGAAATTTGTGAAGGGTCATCACACCATTGACTGATTATATCCAATGGATACAGAAATGTATTTGTTGTGTGAAGAGTGCAGTTCTCAGTCTTTAGTGGAGTGATTGATAGTTAATGGATATTGAGTACATTAAAGGATTTTAATTAATTATTCAAGTACCATTTGAGCTTCAATCTACAGGTTCATAAGGTCTCCTTTATAGCTCAACAGAGATTATTGAGAATTAAATTTTAGATTAATTTAAATTGTTCAAATTAATTGAAGGAATTAATTATATGTGATATAATTAATTTAACTTAATTATATATGATATAATTAATATAATGTATTTTATACATTATATATAAAGTTTATTTAAGAGGAATTAAATATTTGAATATGCTTCAAATATTAATTATATGAATGAGATTCACATAATTAAATTTAGTATAAATGTGATTTATATTTAAATACCATATACGTATGAGGGAAATAAAACTATAGGTTATATTGTATTTGATAAAATATAAAAAACTATAGATTATGTGTTATATTTGATATAACATATAGTTATATATATATAAATAATTATTATATATATATAATATATATATTCAATTCAATTAAATTAAATTTAAATTTAAATTTCAAAATTAAAGGGAGGAACTCCCTGCTCTTAATTTTCTCTCATCAGATGTATAGGGGGTCAGTTTTCTTTTTCATGTTTTCTTTTTTCTTCCCAAGAGAGAGAACATAACGTTCTATAAATTTTTACAGAAAAATCTTCCCTGAAGAATTTTCCTCTCTAAACTTTTCTCCTCATCCTAAAATTCATAGTAAAGCCCACAACTCTTGCTCATGTTCGCATCCTAAAAAGAATACAAAAGAAAATCTTGTGGTAGTGGCCATTGTGGTTTTCTCCGTTCAATGATCGTTAGTGGAGAGGAATGTGAAGAAATATTGACTTCAAGGGTAAATGTGGTTGATTCCTAAAATTCTTCTTAATTTTAATTCAAAAAGCATTGATCTTCTCTCTTTTTTTATATTTGAGTAAAAAACATCTCTATACATTTTTTAAATTGTATATTAAGTCCTTGATTTATCATATTTAAAGTTGAATTTATATGCCATACAAGTCAATATCCTAAAATTAATATTTTAACCAATGTCAAACATGTCAACTAATTAAAGAGATTTAATGTACAAAAACGATGTGTTTATTTTAAACTCGTCGGCAACCAAAAAAATTAACTTAATTTTTTAAACTGTTAGTAAAAAAATAGATAATAAAAGAAAATTTTAAAGATGAAACTAGCGTAAAATAGTTACAAACAGAATTTAGCTTTTAAATTTTTTTATTTTGAAAAGAAATTATTTTAAAAAATTAAAGTATATGACCATCATTAAAAAAAAAAACTTTAAAAAAAATTATTTTAAACAGATTTTATCTAAGTTTAATTTAAAATAATATTTAATCGTACTTTACATTTTTGGTTCCCAACTTTTCATGAAGTAACAATATAATCTAGTCTCAATTCTCTGAGATTAAATCAACATTTCTGGTTTTCAACCCTTCCATATAACAATATAATCTAGTCCATATACTTTGCTATTTGGAGTCGTGTAAAAATACTAATGAAATTCGTGTAGATTAAGTTCTTAGACATAGACACATCGTTAAATTGATTGTTGTCGAAGAATTTCTTTCTTTTTCTGAAAAAAAAAGTGAGAGCTAATCATATTCATGATACATGAAAAATATTGAAACATAACTCAAGCTGTGTAGTACTGATTTTTTTTTTAAAAAAAATAAAAATTATTACAACAAACTTTTAGATGATCTTGCTAACAAGAAACCTTATTATCGATCACTTAGGCGTGATTCATAACTTTTAATCTGAGATTATATATATATATATATATATATAGAAAACAAGGAAATGTAGCTAAGCGAAGACGTCAGAGAAGGTAGGGAGCTTGATCTCGCCTTTTGTAGAGAGAGGAATGGTGAAGTCTCCGATCACCGGAAGGTCAATGGTGAGTCCGATCTGCAATTCGTAATCAATGTCCCAATCTCTTCCTATGTCCCTCGCTAAGCTTACCAGTACGGAATGCGGCACTTTCACTCCTACATCCAGCATCGTCGAATCACTCGCTTTCAGAGATCCTGGATCTGGAACTGTTCCCGACGCAATCACTCTGCAGCACATTCATCATTCCATCATATAATCTCAACAACATCATATTATTTCTTTCCTATTCTCCAAATCCAGATCGATTCATGATATTCGTCCAGATTTTGACCTAAATTAACTCATATGAAATAAAAAAAGAGAGGCAAATTGAATCGAACCTGCCTCGCTTTTGAGAGTGTAAGAGATCTCACAGATAGGAATGGAGTGACCGTAAGGATTGGAGACGGACACATTGGCCAAATACTCGACGGAACCGAAGCTTATACCCTTCAAATCGACGTTAGTGACGGAGGCCTCTGGCTTTCGGTATGTTGGCCACCTTCTCCGTGACGAAGTTCTTTGCCTGGTCAATCAAACCTGCCATTTGCGCCTTAAGAGAGATTACAAGGAATTGCAAGAAGATGAACAGATTCAAAGCGAAGAAAATTTGGGGAATTGCAAAATGGAAAAATGGTTCTGTGGAAGAAGACGGGAAATCGGTTCCATTATATATATACAGCGAGCGTCGAGAAAAATGCGTTAGCGTGTAAATTTTTGAATCGACAACACGATTCTTGCTTCGCACGTGTTGCTTCCGTGTTTAAAGTCGTGTGACGGGGCCAACGTGATTTAAACTTAATTAACGTGACATAAATTAAAATTAAATATAAAATAATAATTTTTAGTCTAAATTTATACCAATAATAATATTTATGGGTAAAAAGACCTTTTTGTCCCTGTATCTTTTGTTTATGTTTAAAAATGTTGTGCTTTTAATCTTTTGAGTTTAAATTTTGTTTTAATTTAGTCTATAGATTTTAAAATATTATAATTTTATCATTGATATTTGAGTTTGTTTTAATTTGGACACTCAATTCCAATATTTGCACTTTTAAACCTATTTTCACTAAATCTTCGATTCCAATTTTTTAGTGTTGACGTCAATTAATTTATTTTAAATAATTACAATAACTATAATTAATTTAATTTTACTTTTTCATCACTATTAAAGTTAGTTTTTAATTCTGATTTCATAATTATTATTTTATATTAATTAATAGATATTAGACTACAATGATTATTTAGTGAAAAAATCGATGTTAAAAAGAAATCTAGAGTCCAATTTGAAACAAAATTCCAATCTCAAATAGTAATTGTAATCTTTTAAAACTCGTAGACTAAATTGAAATAAAAATCAAAAGTTAAGAACTAAAAGTATAACATTAAAATGTATGAACTAAATGGAAGCTAAACCCAAAATTAAGAATCATAAATATATTTTCCTTAAAATATACATATATATTTGAAGTTGCATCGTCAACTTTTGTGATGGTGCTCAATGGATACTTTGTTTAGTTAAGCAATACGTAAAGTTTCAAACATTTTTAATTTGTTAATGTATATAATATTATATAATATATATATATATATATATATATATATATATATATATATATTTTAATTAATTGAGTTATATCGAATCCACGAGAGGGCAAATATCTCTTATTAAATAAAGAACAAATAATTATCATTACTTTTAGTTTTGCCTAAAATAAACTTAATATAATGGTTTTTTCTTTTGTTTTTTTTGGTTTTTTTTCATTGAGTTTAATCACCATTTGTTTTTCAAATGATAATTAATATTTTTATCAAACTAAGTTGTGTCGGAATTGACTAATATGTTAGCTTTTTCTGAAACTAACTTACCTGACACTATGTCAAATATAATTACGTGAAGTATTAAAAAAAAGTCACTAAGCTGTAAAATAGAATAAACTTAAAGACAAAAAAAAAAAAAAAACCAAAATATAGATATTAGAAATTTATAAAATGGAAGTTAAATAGTTTCAAAAAGTTTTAAGATGGAATTTTAATAGTTTCAATACTACCATTGACGAATCTTTACAATAGGAAAAGAAAAGGATTGTTTTTCTTTTTATCTGTCGGTAAATTTTGATTTAGAAAACAAATAAATAAAGAACACACATGAATAAATTAAATTGAATATTTTAAAATTTTAGGAATCAAAATCAAACTTACAATTATATTTTATAAATTAATGAATCTTCACTGTCAAGGGATTTTTTTTTTTCATTTTTCAAAGAAAAATCAACCAATTAAATTAATGCCGACCAACTTATAGAACTATTTTTTTAATAAAAAAAGAACTATAAATATGAAAAATGTAAAGATAATAAAAGTTCTGATAATTGGGGAGTACAACGAAACACAAATATGGAGAAAATTATAAGATAATATTAAATAAATATAACAATAATATATAAATATAAATAAATAACGAAAGAATATAAAATAATAAAAAATATATTAATATAAAATGAATTAATTTAGTAAATAAAGAAATAAAGAAAATAAGAAAATCACGAAATCATGAAATTTCCTGGATTTCTCATCAATCTTCACCATCTACAAATGCATAAATGACCACTATTTATGGAAGAATTGGCAAGTAGGATGTGGCTATTAGGACACTAACCATATATAAATTTGTGACACATGAGGTGAAATGTGTAAGGACACATGGTTCTTTTGGGACGGACATCTAAATCGTGTAATATTTATAATACTCTCCTTAGATACCTATTATATATATATATATATGAATATGTCTCGTTAAACTTTACTGGAAAAAGTTCAATTGGAAAAATATTAGTGAAAGAAAAGGAGTATATATTTCATATAATCTAATAATTTCTTAAAGAATATAAATATTTGCTCCTCCTCATGGAAACATCACTTGAGATCTTCAAGTCGCATATTCCAATATTGCACCAATTTTTCAAGTTGCATAGATAATGCGTTTTTAAATAAGTTGTTAAGTTATTCTTTCGAACAAATTTGTTGTATAGTGATGTTGTCATTTCTTCAAGATCATGAGTGTAGAAAAGCTTTGGTGAAATATGTTTTGTTCTATCTCCTTTAATATATCCCTATTTGATTTGGAGAATATGCATTATGTGTTGTTTTCGTATAATATCATTGGAAGATTTTACTAAAAGATAAATCACATGTTCCACGAATGGTGCTGAGTCATTGATATGAATTTGAGGAAGTGGTTGTTATAGTAATGTTTCATCGATCACATGTTATAGCAGTTTCTCCTCATGTGAACAGATAGCCTGTTTGAGATCTAGTTTTGTGTGGATTAGATAAACATATATCCAAAATCTACAAACCATCTAGATCATCACAATTTGATTTATTTGAATAAAACAAACTCATGTCAATCGTTCTTCGGTGATAATGGAGTATATACTTAATTTCGTTCCAATGCCTTTTTTGTTGGAAAACAACTATATCTTGCTAATAAATTTATTGAAAATGCAATATCTGATCTTGTATTATTAGAACATACATAACTGCACCAATTGCACTAAGTATATGATACCTCAGGATTAAGAAGTTCTTCATTTCATCTAGAGGTCGAAATATATATTTCTTCATATCTAGTGAATGAACTTCCATTGGAATGTTCAATGGATTTCTTTGTCCATATAATTTTTTCAAAACTTTTCCTGTATAAGTTGACTGATGAACAAATATCTCATATGCCAAATGCTCAATTTGCAAGCCAAGACAAAATTTTATTTTTCTGAGATTTTTCATCTCAAATTCTTTCTTGAGATGTTCTATTTCCTTAAAAAAAAAATTTAGGAGTCCCAATTATATTTAAGTCATAAACATATACAGTTATAAGAGCAAATTATGACTGTGATTTCTTTATAAAGACACATGGACATATTGGATTTGTTTGTCATCCTTCTTTCAATAAATATTTACTCAAGCGATTGTACCATTCATCCTGATTGTTTCAATCCATATAATGATCTCTATAATTTATTGAATACAATTTCGGGAATTTGATTTATATATTTCAGGTCCTTAAATCCTTATGGGATTCTCATATAAATATCATTATCAAGAGATCCATATAAAAATGTGTGGCTACATCCATAAGTTACATGTCCAAACTTTCATACACAGTTAGACCAATTAAATTATCTTAATATAATTGCATTCTATCATCGGAGAATAGTCTCCTCATAATCAAATACCAGGTCTTTATGAAAGTCTGTGCAATAGTCTTATTTTGTATCTTGTGACTCATTATTTTCATTTTCTTTTCTAAAAAATACTCATTTGTATCCCATAAGGTTGACACCTTCTGGTATTCAGACTACTGGTCAAAAACCTGACTTTTTGAGAGTGAGTTTAATTCTGTCCCGATTGCTTCTTCCTACTGAAGCCAATCTTTTTATGTCGACATTCTTCAATAGTTTTTGTTCAGAATCCTCATTTTCAAATATAATATCAAGAGCAATATTATATGTAAAAATGTTGTCAAAACTACATGAGTCTGGTTCCATCTTTTTTTTGTCATGACATAGTTTATCGAAATCTCATTATTATCTTTAGGTATTTTACCTTTTGAGTCACGTCATGAATTTCTTCATGGAGATTTACATCCTTAACCAGATCTTCATGACTATTAATCGTTTTTTCTTTTTCGAAGTTTTTTATCTTTGGAACTCATTGTTCTACTATGCTTCTGATGTGTTCCAGACTTATTAGTGATAACTTGCTGTGTTGGGATATCAATTTTCAATGGAACATTTGCGCTGATATATTGTGACTTAGTTTCTTCTTTGCATTTATAAATGCATCTGATAATTGATTTGCTATATTTTTCAAATCAATTATCTTCTTAACTTCAAGTTCACATTGATTTGTATGAGGATTAAATAGGACAATCACGAGA
>NW_024064376.1:0-17499 GCF_009727055.1 Benincasa hispida | reverse complement strand
GTAGAAAGGCTTGAGATGTTTGGAGATAGTTTCAAAATGCTAGTTGAAGTCCTAGAGGTTGAAGCCAAATTATTGTAAAGATGACCAAATGATCTCCACTCAGATAGAGTTTTACTGTTGAAGCCAAATTGATGACAAAATCAATGTTAGTGCTATCATTCTTATGATAGTGCTAGTTGAAGTCCTATCATATGAATTGATAATGTTTAGCTCCATATATGTATGAAGAATAGGTAGTTCAGAAACTAAAGAATATAAAAAAACATCCCCTATTTTCAACGTAAAACTATTCTAGAGAGTTAATCGAATCGCCCCATAAACTAACTCGAATATCTTAAGTTATTGACACAAATTCATTTAGCAAGAAATCTAGCAAGAAAAAAAAACTACCATAGTCCATTGGCTATCTACAAAAACAGAGCAAATCACATGATACGAAATTCAATTGTTCTTTAGCTAACAAAGTACCTCATTCTATGATCCACAACAAATCTACATTGCAATCAACCATCTAATATACAAAAACTCAACATCCAATTCCAACTAATTTATTTCTACTTAACAAATCACTAATATCATTACAATCAACCATTTGTTTATGGCAGTACTCAATACCAAGAATACCAAGAATATCAAGTAAATAAGTAAAAAAGAGTTACCTTTTCGACAAGGGGGAAATCGGAGATGGTGGCGGACGGTGAGAGAACGAACCAACGGGTGAGATGGGGAACCAACGGACGGTTAGGGAACAAACGAAGTTACCTTTCCAGCGAGGGGACGAACGGACGACTGCCAGAGGGAACAAGTGGATGGGAATGGCTGCCAGAGAAGACAAATGGACGGTGAGAGAGGAACAAATGGCGGCGAACGGCGAGAGGGAGAACAACGGCAAGAGGAAGAAGAAGAAGAAAAAGAAGAATCAGCCAGAGAGGGAAGAAGAAGAATTAGGAATTTAAATCGAATTTTTCCTGACGGTTGTCTGCCACCGTCGGGATATGTGTAAGCAATCCCGATGGTCACCTCCCAACTGTCGGTCGAACTTACCAAGCCCGACGGTTTTCTAACATGACTGTCGGTAGAAAATCACCAATTCCCAAACGAAAATTAGAATCCCCGATGGTTGACTGAACACTGCCGGGAATACAATAAAGACCGATAATTTTCTAACACCATCGTCGAGGAAAAATCACCAATTCCTAAAAGAAAAATTAGAATCCCCGACGGTTGACTGAATACCGTCAGTAATACAATAAAGGCCGATGGTTTCCTGACACCACCATCAGTGGAACCTTCCTAAATTCCCAAAAAAATATTTTTATATTGCTTAGAAATCCCGACGGTCGACTAAAAACCGTTGGGAGTGCGGCCTATCCCGAGGTTTTTGTCTCACTGTCGGCCAATGATTCTGCAATTCCCATAAAAACTTTTAAATATTTATTTTAGAACTTAAAATCTCGACAGTTGCATGGTGTCGTCTGGCTTTATAAAGAAAAGTCGACACTTTCACGCTTATCGTCGGGGGAGCTTAACAAATCACAATAGATTCTGCACACCGTGCCCGAAGATCGAATAGTAACTGTCAAGTTTGCTTAGAATGCCCAACGGAGTTTTCTTACCATCAGGAGAGATTAAAAAGCCCGACGATCTGTTTGTCGACCGTCGGGAGTAAATATTTATCCCGATCCTTTATCTAAACTGTCGGGAGTGGTAGAAACCGCCGATGATTTTTTGGTCGTCGGAATTAATGTCGTCGGAAATTACAAAAATTCTTGTAGTGTAAATTCATTTAAATGACATCTGTAAATGTTAAAAAATTTTGTTTCTCTCTCTGCATAATGTGTTGTCAAGATAAAGGACAGGTGTCTTTCTCTATTTCTTTTTGTGTGTGGCATTCTTGTTCAACAAAATTACACCTCTCTCACTTTACTCTTTTCTTGTGGCAATGGAACATATAAACCAAGAGAATAAAGGTTGAACTTGAGCGACAAAATGCTTCAAGAAATTGGAATTGATCAATTAAGGAGAATAGTAGAACAAGAAGATGAAGACAACTTTAAAAGTGGTTTGATTTTCACCTACATCCACTGTACAAATTTTGGAGAGTTTTCTTAAGAAACTTTTCACGCAAAAGTACACGATACATTTTAAGGAAATATTAGAGATATTTATACTAAAACTAATTAGTTATAGATTCTAACTAATTACTCTTGAAAAATATAATATTAATGTTTATCTGCTTAATTCAAATATTAGGTGAGATTTTGTTCCGGCTCAACAAATTCTCCACCTCTACATGAAATGTCTCCTTGTACCATTCTTTCTTCAAGTGACTAGATAATCGAGTAACCTGAGGTGTTGAACACAAAAAATAAATTAGCTCGCACAATAGGTTTGGTAAGAAAATTTGTTGCATTCTCTTCAGTTCTGATTGTAATTACTTTTACCAATCAGTTTCGATTGTTTCTCTGATAAAGTGTAGCTTAACATCCACATATTTTGACCTTTTTTGAAATTGTTGGTTCTTTGTTAAATATATTACATTTTGATTATCACAAAAGATATTGATAGCTATGATCCTAAATTAAACCTTGTAACCAGATTACCTTCTTTAAGTTGCAATAAATTTAGCTTCAATAGGTGAAAGTGCTACTACTGATTGCAAGTTTGATTTTCAGGCATTGTGTTTCTACCAAAAAGTAAAAGTATGTCTAGCTAATGATCTTCCTCGATCTAAATCACCTACAAAGTCAAAATCTATAAAGTATGTCTAGCTAATGATCTTGCTCGATCTAAATCACCTACAAAGTCAAAATCTATAAAGTATGTCTAGCTAATGATCTTCCTCGATCTAAATCACCTACAAAGTCAAAATCTATAAAACAAAGTAGTTTCAAATTAGTGGTATCAGACAATTTAAACAATAATCCTCTGTTGATAGTACCTTTTAAATACCTAAGTGCCCATTTAGTTGCTTTCCAATGGTTTCTATCTGGGTTAACCATATATTTATTAATTAAACTAGAGGAATAAGCCAAAGTCCGGTCATGTACACACTATCAAGTACATCAAACTACCAGTAGCATTAGAATATGTTAAATTTCTTTAAAACCTTCTTAATATGTCTTGATTGATTCAAGAATAATTCTCTTTTAGATCTATCTCTTATAATTTCCATCCCTAATATTCTTTTATCCTTACCTACATCTTTCATAACAAACTCTTTCTTTAGAAAGCATTATTTAACTTCATTAATTTGTATCATTAAATTAGCAACCATTAATATATCATCCACATATTAGAGGAGATAAAACTCTCTCATTTAAAAAAGTCTCTTTAATGTAAGCAATGAATCATAATTACTTCTTCTAAAGTTTATTTTTGTTATAAACTCATCAAGTCTCTTATACTAACACCTATGAAATTGTTTTAAGCCATAAAGAGATCTCTAATTAGTTTACATACTAACTCTTATTGCCCTTTTCAATATATCCTTCAGGTTGATTCATATATATTACTTCTTCTAGATTACCATGTAAAAAGGATGTTGTAATATCCATTTGTTCAAGTTCTAGATTCTTAAAGGCAACAACAGCTAAGAGTAATCTAATAAAAGTATGTTTATCAATAGGAGAAAAGGTATCATGATAATCTATACCTTCCTTTTGAGAGAAGTCTTTAGTTACTAACCTTACTTTGTATTTTATTCCTCCTTCATCTGCTCTTCTTATTTTCTTCTTATAGACCCATTTACATGGAAAAGCCTTCTGGGATTTAGGTGGTGTGACTAGAATCTATGTTTTATTTCTTTTAAGTGAATCAATTTCCTCATTCATGATATTTATCCATTGTCTCTTTTCAGAACAAGATATAGCTTCTTCATAGTCCCTTGGTTCTTCTTCACTTAACTCATCTATAAGGTTAAGAGCATAAGATATACAATTTACATTTTCATACTTTGATGGTAGTCTAACTTCTCTCCTTTGTATATCTCTTGTTAGAGAATAGTTAGATGGATCTTCAAGCTGTTCTACATGTTGCTCTTGATCAAGTGAGGTGTTTTGGTCTTGAGGATCATCTATTTCTTTCTCAGTAACTCTTATTTTTGTTGAGAATCCCATATTCGAAAAACCAAGAGATCTCACACTATTTATAAGATAGATGGATTACTTCTTCCATTGCCAATTGGTTTTAAGATGGAACCTTATACTATCAAATATGGTATCAGAGCCCATAAATCCCAAATGAATATTCGATCCAATAAAAAAAAAGAAATTGAGATTCGATCAAGAATGTGATCCCAAAAGAGACACCATCCATCTTGAGGGGGTATGTTGAGAATCCCCAATAGCCAAATGATTTTGAGATGGAACCCTTTACTATCAAATAGTTTATGTGTCTAATTCCTGTGACGGTCCAGGGAGCTCCACCTTTGAATGAATACTATCTTCTTTAGATAGAGCTACTGAATTTGAGTGATTTTGAGATCATGTAGAACTCTTGTTCCCTGAAAATAACATTATGACTTACAATACTTTTTGTTAGTATTAAAATCCCATCATCTGTAACTTTTAGTTCCATCAGGATAACCAATAAACATGTATTTAAGAGCTCTTTGTTTCGGCTTTACTACTTAAGTGAACATATCCTATACATTCAAAAGCTCTTAGGGGTATTTAGTGTGCAGGTTTTGGAATATTAAACCTAAGAATGTTAAATCTGGGGGATTAGTCTAGGAGATTTAGGTAGCCTGAGTTTAAGAAAATTGTATTTAGAGTGCAGGTTTTGGAAGTCTAGGTTTAAGAAGCATGTGTTTGTTATGTCGGCTTAAGTAGCCTGGGAATGAAGTGCAGATTTATAAATATTTAGTTTAAAAAATATTTTTTTTGTATTTAATCACCGGTTAGATTTTAGATTAGTTTAAATTTGTTATCTTAATTATTTTAATATTGTTAATTTTAAAATAAATTAAAAAATTTAGAAGAATATTTTTTTAAAAAAAATTTGAAATAGAAATTTTAACTAAAATCATAATTTTATTTAATCTGTTGTTTTAATATTTGATATTTTAATCTTACTAGATTTTGAAACTAATTTGAAAATGATGATTTTTTTTTTTACCATAATACGTTGACTTAAAATTGAAATAAACTAGTATTTTAATATTAAATTTAATAATTAAAAAATTATACTTTTTTTTCTTATCAAATTATATTTGAGGAATAAAAAATCATAAATTTTAAGTTTTAGTTTTTATTTGGTCGATAAGTTGTTTTAAATAATTTAAATCTTTACGTTTAGAAAATGATTTCAAGTCTTTGAGCTAGTTAAATTGACCAACAAAAAAAATTAAAATATTATTAAATTAAATTAGAGCTTTCGAACATATATAGTTCTACAAGTATAACCTAAATAAATATAATTAAAAAATTGCAATCTATTGGCATGTTTGGAATGACTTAGAAAAAGAACATGTCTTTCAAAAATTCATTTTTAATTAAACAATTTTTATAAAACTCATTAAAATAAAATAAAAAAACATATATGTATTGCAATTCTTTCTTAAACGTGTTTTTATATACAAATCTGTCTAGTTTGTTATATAATAAGAGTATTTTTATTAATATTTTTCAAGGTTGGTTGGTGGCAGTCGTCGTAGGGGCAGTTGGAGGATGGCCAACGGAGTTAGTGGCCGAAATTTTGCCAGTGTGGGGAGAATGGGGGTTGCAAGAGGTTGGTCGATGGTGGAAATTTTTTCAATAACATGTATGATTTTTCATTAGTTGCCTCTTTTAATTTGACTGATTACATACATTGGAAAGAGTCTCTTAAAACATATTTTATGATAAACGACCTCAAGTTTATCATGGTTGAGGAGTGTTCTCAAGTCCTGGCCTTTGATGCACCGTAAAATGTTCGTAATGCATATGCAGGTTGTGAGTGAGAGAAAGAAGAGAAATATAACTAGAATATTTCCAATATATATGACTAGCATACCTGATGCATTGGCAAAAAGGGTTGAGAACATGGTCATTGCACGTCAGATCATGGACTCGTTGCAAGAATTGTTTGAACGTCAGTTCTCATTTTTTGAGCAAAAAGGAATGAATGACAAAGAAACCAGTAGTATCAGTTCTTAAGATAATCTCCAACTTTTCTTGAATGTCAAGGGACTAAAAAAGAAAGCAATTATTACTGACTCTGATGAAATTCATTGACGAGAAATGTTCTCTGAATTGGAACTTGGAGCTTATTTAGGTTCTGATACTGATCCACTACTTTCCAAAAGGGGAAGAAGTCTAAAGACAGTAAATGTGATTTATTTGTCTTAGAGACATGTTTAGTAGAGAATGATGATTCTGCTTGGATACTTGATTTAGATGCTACTAATCATGTTAATTCTTCCTACCGAGGATTTAGTTCCTGAAAAACGTTGAAAGAAGGAGAGTTACTCTTCGAGTCGGTATTGGTGAGGTTCAGTTGTTGCTATAGGCAGGCTGATGTTATTTTTGGACAAGAAACATTATCTATTACTAGATAATGTTTTTATAGTTCCTCATATCAAGAGGAACTTAATCTCGGTTTCTTTTCTGATTGAATAAGGTTACCGTCTTCTTTTCTGAGAGTAAAGTATTTATTTTCAAGAATGGTATGGAGAATGGTTTTGGTTCAATGGAAAATAACTTGTATGTACTAAGGCCGTTAGTCATAAAAGTCTTACTTAATACTGAAATGTTCAAAACAGCGACAACTGCAAAAAAACTAAAGGTTTCTCCTAAGGAAAATGCCCGTCTGTGGTATTTAAGGTTAGGTCAGATCAACCTCAATAGGATCGAGAAGTTGGTGAAATGTGGACTTCCAAAGAGTTTAGAAAAAAAATCCTTGTCGGTATGTGAATCATGCCTTTAAGACAAGATGACGAAACGATCTTTTACTGGAAAAGATTATAAAGCCGAGGAAACCATGAAGCTTATACATTCAGACCTCTGTGGTTCGATGAATGTTCGAGCTCGAGGTAGGTATGAATATTTCACCTCTTTCATAGATGATTATTCAAGATACAGGTATCCATACCTAATGCAACGTAAGTCTGAAGCCTTTGACAAGTTCAAGGAGTATAAGGCTAAAGTTGAAAACTTGTTAGGTAAGAAGATAAAAACACTATGATCTGATTGTGATGGAGAGTATATGGACCTCGAATTCCCAGAACTATATGATAGAACATGGAATCAACGTCCCAACTCCTCAGTCCCGGGTACACCTCAACAGAGATGGTGTATTAGAAAGGAGAAACAGAACCCTATTGGACATGGTTCGATCTATGATGCGTTATGCTCATCTATCAGACAACATTCCCATGAAAAAGTGTTTTTGAAACACCTTTTGAGCTGGCAGAGGTCATAAATATAAGTTTGAAAGTGTTCAAATTAATAAGAAGGAAATTCAATCTATATATGATATAATTGGTGTGTATATGAGATGCATTAAATAGAGAGTTAATATAATTATGATTTATATTAAGTACCATAAAATAGAAAAAGAACTATGATTTATATGTTTCATATGATGAAATATTAAAACTATAGGTTATAAATATAATATGATAAGTTGGTTATCATATATATTTATTATATTAATTATATGATAATTAATTCTTTTTCTCTAATAACCGATTGAACGGGAGGTTATTGGAAGTTTTATGGTAACCATGAGATAAAAAGGAAAATTGTTAGGAGTTGCTTCATTCGGAAAGTACTCACGCAAAAGGGTTGTCAAGTAAAACTTTTTTACTAAGCGATAGCCATTGAGAGACTAAACGATTATGTAAAAAGTTGACTATACGATAGTTACTCAGCTGATCGTAGCTACACGATCGAGTAGCAAAGTCTATGCGATAGGCTTCAGTTTTCTAAACGATCAAGTACATCATCTATGCGATAGACATCTTTTTGTCTCCCACTTACTCGATTGTCTACTCGATTGTAGTCCTCCACTCTTCCTCAAGCCAAGATCATACAGAGCCCACAGCTCCTAGATTCTCATACTGAGAATACCAAGGTAACACTTATGGAGGTGTTCTACATCCGTTCGAGAATCAAGTCATACTCGATTCGGCTTGAAGAGCTATTGGTTATTCATTGTGTTTGTGTTTGTTAGTTGTATTGGTCGTTGTGCTCGAGTGCATTGTTGGATTCATTGGACTATTCGAGGGATTCTTGAAGAATGGTTCTTCAAAGGTACACATGCTCTAACCCCTGAATATTATTGTAGCATGTTGTAATTTTTGATTATGCATGACCTGTTAGTTTCCGTTTAAGACTATAATTGTTTGTATTCATTCGAATGAAATTTAGAACGATCCCTTTCACTGCTCATGGAAATCCTCTGGTTTGATTTCCTTCAAGTACAACTTTCCACCCATAGACTAATGGTCAGATAGAGCAATTGAAGCAAACATTGAAGGATATGTTGTGTGCTTGTGCATTTGAGTTTTTAGGAGTTAGGACTCCCACCTGCATTTTATGGAGTTTGTATATAATAACAGTTATCAAGTTACCATTGACGTGTCGCTATTTGAGGCCTTACATGAGAAGAGTTACATGTCTCCTATATTTTGGGATGAGTTTAGTGAACGGAAGTTGCTAAGACTTGAGTTAGTGCAGAATACGAATGAGGCAATACATGAGATCAGAGCACGTATGCAAATAGCTCAGAACAGACAGAAAAGTTAAGCCAATGTAAGGCGTAAAGACCTAGGGTTTGAAACTAGTGACACGGTGTTTTTAAAAGTAGCACCTATGAAAGGCGTTATGAGGTTTAGTAGAATGGGAAAGCTAAGTCCATGATTTATTGGGTCTTTTGAAGTTTTGGAGTGAATTGGCTCTATAGCTTATCGATTGACATTGCCACCGTCTCTCTCTTAAGTTCACAATAATTTTTATGTCTCGATGTTGAGGAAGTATGTGACAAATCCCTCCTACGTGGTGAACTTTGAACCATTATAGTTGATGAGAACTTAAGTTACAAGGACAAGGTTATTCGAATTCTCGCCAGGGAGGTGAAGACTTTATGCAATAGAGAGAGAACGTTAGTGAAAGTTTTGAGTAGAATCCAAGTTCGAGGAAGCAATATAGGAACGAGAGGATGAGATAAGAGTTCAATACCCAGAGCTTTTTTAGGAGTAAACTTTCGAGGAAGAAATTTTCTTGAGGATGGAAGAATGTTGCATCCCAAATTTTTTTGTAATCCAAATTCAATTATCTTGTAATATTTGAGGTTATGTTAAAATTTGAGGTCAAATTGTGTTATTGTGCTTGGATAATTCAATTTAAAAATTTGTTTCGATGTAGGATTTGGGATTGGAATTTAATTTAAGGAGAATTTTAATTTATTTCAAATTTAATTTAATTTATGAAATTTAATTAATATTGTGAGATTTAGAGATTATTTATAATTTAGAGAAGGTAATTATATTAAATCAATTTTGTAGTATAATTGATTTAATTATTTGCAAACGGATTTCGGAGTTAAATTTTAAAAGATTTCGGCATTTGGAATTGGAGAAGGAAAATGAGAGGGATTTAAAGTTGTTATAAATATACATTGGTTTAAGGTTTAAGTTATAAGAGTATTTTTTTTTAAATAAATTTATTCTCTTCTCCCTCAGTACGCACAAGAAGCCACCCCCTTCCATCTTTTAGAACGTTGCATCTTCTGAAGGAACTGATAACTGGAAGAAATGCTAGTTATTATAAGCCTTTTATTTAAAATAATGAGAGCTAATAAGTAGAAAATGCGGTGATAATACTTAGAATTTGCAAAAATTGAGTTTTGCGTCAATTAGCACTTAAATCCTCACTGACTCCAATATTATACATTACTCCATGCCGAAATGTCTATTTTTGTAGCTATCGCAGGAATCAAACGCATGCGTTTGAAGTAAGCAATCGCAGACAAACGCATGCGCTGAAGCCAGACGATCGCAAAGACGAATGCATGCGCTGAAAGTGGATCGTATGCATCTATCGCATGGAAGTTGCGGTGATCGAATGCGTCCATTGCACGAAAGTAGCTGTGATCAAGCGGATGCGGCGATCAATTGGGAATTGCGGCCATGGAATGATAACCATAATAGAAGGACGATCGCAAGATTGGTAGAACGTGTTGATGCTTCAGCTGAATCAAGCTCGAATGTATACCTTGGGAGTATCAAGAAGATAAGACGATGTGACATTGCCCATACCGCGACAAAAGCAGCAGTGTACCATAACGCAATCATGATAGCTGTCGACGTTTAAACTCTATAAATAGCCTTTTGGACCTTTATTTCAAGACATCTGAACTTCTCCCTCAAGGCAGAGGTTTGTGATCACAGATGAGAGCTTGATCAAGATTTTCAGTGAGAATTCTTCACCTCCACAAACCAGACCGAGTGAGCTTTCGCTGGAGATATAGCTCGAGAGAGACATGTCCACCCTTCATCCATGGCACCACCAGCAGCCTTAACGCAGAGTCCTTCATTTCTCTTCTAACCTCTGTAATGTATTACATTTTAGCTTAAGATATTAAGACAATTTGAAATCAATGTATCTCTTGATTCCTTCAATGCCATGTTCTTCATCATCTTTATCTCTATCATTGATTATCTTCAGTGTTTATTTATCAAAGGCGATCGCATGCTTAATCGTGTAGCCTAGAGATAAGACGCATGTAGCAACCTACCGAGAGGTGTGCGTTGTGCGAGTATAGTGAGTTAATCCTCTTTGCTTGGTGAAAGGCTATAGCAACGCTTGTCTATGGGAGTTGCATTGCTTGTCTATAAGTTAAATAGTCGCGTCTAACTGCCTGAGAAAGGTAAGAGATGGAATGCACTAAAAGCAAAAGTTCTCATTGTTCCTAGAGATAGGCACAATCTTATGCTCAACGCAACATGCACTATAGAGACATAGTCATGCGGCTGACCACTGAGAGATGTGGCGATGCGTTAGTGCAATGAGCTGGGATTACTTGGGCGATTTTAAGATAATAAACATTACTATGCATTAATTGTTGTTGCACATCACCTATTCTCATCACAAGTCTTCTATTGCTCAATCTGTTTAATTAAAAGTAGGAGTCGTGTGTAAATCCATTAAACTTCTTATTTTTATTTTATTCATTACGTTAAACGCATTGTTTTGCTTCACAAGCATTATAGAGTGACAAGTCCTTGTGTTCGCTCGATTACCCGAGAAACTTGCGTTCACGTTTAACTTGCGCGAGCGTAAGAAATTTTTTGATAGGAACGTGGTTCATTGCATACTAGATAATGCATTTTCATTCTGACACATGACCTCAGACGCATGGTGTAAATGCATAGCTTAAGCCATGTCTAATGTCTGATTTCATGTACAACCCCATCCGCCCTAATAATTTTTCCTGCCAACAAAGAAACTCTTAACAAAGAGACCCGTGAGCGGAAGCAAGATCGTTCTAAACCCAATGTGACAGAACATACACATTTACAATCAAACAGTAATAGCTATGCAAAACTCTAAATTTCAACATGCTTAAAAAGGGAAATACTAAGGTTCAAGTGAACTTACCCTTGAAGAACTATTCTTCTCGTTCCCTCGAACTTTGTTGCAGAATCATTCACTAAACACAAACGTCAGGCTTCAAGCAATCTCCTCGAACAAGCCACTAAATCTACACTTGTCCCTCGAATAGAAAGAAGACATCACCGAAAGGCTACCTCAGTATTCTCAGTGTGAGAATCCATGAGTTGTGGGCTCTATCGGATTTGGTAGAAGTAGGAGGAAGTTTTCAGATCGTGTAGACGATCGAGTAAAGTGGGAGATGGTTTTAGTCTATCGTATAAGATAGTGTTACTCGATCGTTTAGTTAGATAAGTGACTATCGTATAGAGAACTTGTTACACAATCGTTTATTGCTCTCAAGCTAATCGTATAGCTATTGCTTTTTGATCGCACGATTCACAAATTCGTAATGATCGGCTTAATGTAAAAATTGAAAATGATTTTCATTTTAACCATCAGTTATCATAACTGATCACAACTTCCACTAAGTTGGTCATGAGAGAAAAAAACCGTAACCAATTTATCCTATAATTTGATCTAATTACAAATATAATCAATATATACATAGCCTATAGTTTTAATATCACATCTCATGCAATATATAAACCATAGTTCTTTTTCCTCCCATATAATATTATAATATTCTTAAATATTCCCTCCAATAATGTATCTAATAGTCAATTATATCTCATATAATTGATACAATTTAATTATATCATATATAATCAAATTTTCTCTTGTTAATTTGAACATTTCAAACTAACCACAAAACTGATTCTCAACATGAATCCATATGAATAAATGACTAAACTCTTTAATCACGATATCCACCATCCGTTAACTTCCAGGCATTCCACTAAAGACCGAACGTTGCACTCTTCGCACTACTAATATATTTTCATGTCCATTGAATATAACTGATCAATAGTACGATGACCCTTCACAAATCGCTCGTAAGTACAGTCGGGCCAATTTACCATTTTGCTCCTGTAATTACATCTACCTCCTTAAGTACCACTGATTTCTTTAATGAACAATACATCATAGTCTTACTATGAGTAAATTTTTCTTTGGCCAAGAGAAGGTGTGGCGCCACATTGTTCAAGTCCTGGAATCAGCTCTTAAGGGAGAAATTTATCTACTTATCCCTAAAATGGGGAAGGAGTGAATTCCGTCTTGTGTAGCTAAGTTCCTAGCTCCCCAATCAGACGAATCCCCAAAGTGGTAGGTTTGAGTTAGCGATTATCCACTTGCACCCATACAAATCAAAGGACTGCCTCATATGCAGAAGTTCTCAACTCACTCAAGATTATTGTCATGTTACCTATGGTCATACTAGTGAAATGAAAGTCTCTGTCATGAACGACATTATATAATGAGACTAAACATTCTGTCAACAGGATAAGGTTTCCCTCCTTTATAAATCTACTACAGACCATTTAGGTTATCACTTAAAGCACGATCCACTTGTATGTCATTACATACATGGTTACAATGATAACAAGATATCTTAGTTTATTGGTTTGTGGTTAATGTAAAAAAATCTCATATATCAAAGACTGTAATGAAGAAAATATCTCATATTATTACATGACAAATGTTTGTTTATATACATGTTCAGCCCTAGCTTCATGCTACTCGCCACTGACTCCAACCAAGGACGCTCACTCCAGCTACTGTTCGAACTTCTGTCGCGTGCCTCTCCTTCGTTCGCACGTGCCGACGTCGGAGCCACGCTACCGGTTGAAGAAGTAGCCATTGTCTCCATCCGAATCCTCTAGATTTCCACACATAACTACGCCACTTTCTTAACCGTCCACTGCTCCTCTTCCAATCACTCGCCGTTGCATTGTCCAGCTGGCCACCACTGCCTTGGTTCTCACTGAAATTTCAATATTTGGGTAAGATTGGGATCTTTGGGTAAGATTTGGCTTGTTTCCCTAAATTTTGGCTTAAATCTTGAACCTCCACTGTGAGTTGGGTTTAAAATCATTTTTCTCTTGGTGTTGAAAGGATCAATTAGAGCCTTTTGAGGGGAGTAGCGGCTATCCAACCAAGTAGTATTTTTCCAGTGACATTTAGCTAAGTGATTGAAATTATGAGATGGATTTCGGGATTGGAAGTGCTTTGGTAAAGGCTAATATTAAATTGTGTTATGTTTAGGTTGATTCTTGATTCTATCCTGGGTGAAAGGCTTAGTTGCTTGGATTAAAATTTGTGACCAAATTTGAGGTAAGTAATCTTTGTATTGGAGCCGCCTTTGTGTTAGACATTTAATTTAATGATAATTTGATGGACCTAAGACTATATGAATGGTAATGCTTAATTAGAGGGGATGTATGAACATATGATTGTCCTGTTTTATAAGATATTTTACAAAAATGTATTAGCATGATCTAGATCTTATTTGACATGTATAGAGATGCATCAACTTTATGTTATGAATTATGTGTAAGACTCTATCATATGATTCATGATATTTATGTTAGTGGTAGTTATCCTCTACCCGTAGTCATGTACCCACTAGAGATTTGTGTTTCCTTCAAGATTCACCAGAGGTTTGTGTTTCCTTTGGGATTTACCAGAGGTTTTTGTTTCTTTCAGGATTCACTAGAGGTCTGTGTGTTTGTCGGATTCACCAGAGGTTTTTATTTCCTTTAGGATTCACCAAAGGTTTGTAGTTCCTTCGAGATTCACCAGAGGTTTGTGTGTTCTTCAGAATTCACTAGAGGTTTTTGTTTCATTTGGAATTTATCAGAGGTTTGTGGTTCCTTTAGGATTTACCAGAGGTTAGTGATCTCCTTTGGGATTTCACCAGAGTTTTGTGGGTACATCTCACTAACAGTAAGGTAGGTTCAATTATCCATTAGATGGTCATCCTTAAAAAGTAGTGGTTTATGTAGATCCCACTAGAATGTCATATTTATTAGTTATAAATGTTTAGCCTTACCCCGATAATAGAGTTACTTACTGGGTATTTTATACTCATTCTTTCTCCTATTTTCTTTTCTAGGTAAAGGCAAGAACACACTGGTGCATGGCAAGCGGAATCCATGAATGAGCCATTGGGACCAATCAAAATGCTTCCGCTCTATGTTTTCATGATTTCAAACTTAGTCATTTGTTGAATTAAGTGAATTTCTAGTTTTGCACTTTGGATGTTTTGGTTGATGTTTTCTAGTGGTATTTAATTTTCTTCTACTTTTAAGGGTACCTTGTTAAATGAAAATCAATTGTTTACATTTAATAAAGTTATTTTTATTTTATGGTATTTAATTAGTGTTTACCAAATCATGAAAAAGTTTTGATTTGTAATGTATGCATTGTTGGGATTGGTATCCTAATTCTCCCAGAGGCTCGTTGTTTTGTAAAGATGCATATTGTTCAATGAATAAAATAAGTGTTATTTAATTCTGGCATTTACTCATATCTAATAAACAATGTTTCTTGGTTATCTTATGTAAACTTAAGCATATATATGTGATATACAAGTGGATCATGCCTTAAGTGATAACCTAAATCGGTCTGTAGTATAAGGATTAAGGTGGGATACCTAATCTTGGTGACACTTGACTACTACGGATACGACCCGCTTTGTAGAGGTTTGCAAGTGTTGTAAACTACTACAGATGGTAGATCCTGACCATTCGTGTGGAGACGTGGAGCGAGGGTGTCTTATACAAAGAGTTTGTTTATGACCTGGACCACGAGAATGACTAGACTCTGTATATAACGTCGTTGATACTAGACACTTGCATCTCACCTAAACGTCAATAGATGACACGACCTTCATCCTGAGTGTTTTTTTGAACTCCTGCCTTTGAGGGTGGTCCTTTGATTAGTATGTGTGAGGTGGCCAGATTGCCAAATCAACATGCCTACCTTTTTTGGGACTTCCTGATCTGGGAGTTGGGAACTCAATCCACAAGATGGAATTCACTCATTTCCCGAAGGAGGGATAAGTAGACAGATTGCTCCCTTAAGGGCTGATTTCGGGGCTTGAACATAGTGGCCACAGCTTCTCTTTGGAAGAGAAGACTCAATCATAGTAGGACTATGACTTATGTTCATTAGAGGGATCAGTGGTACTTAAGGAGACAGATATAACTATAGAGGCATAACGATTATTGGCCCAGCTGTACTTACGAGCGATCTGTGAAGGGTTGTCGCACTGCTGATTGGTTAAGATAGACACATAATATATCTGTAGTGAGGAGAGTTCAGCTATCGGTCTTTAGTGGAGTGACTGGCAGTTAACGGATGGTGGATCCCGTGACTAAAGAGTTTAGTTAGTTATTCTCATACCGTTCGAGATTCATCCACCCATATATGTGCATAAATCTCGAAAGCGGCATTTGTTGAATGAGAAATTTTGAACCAATCACAAGCTACCACGTCGTTTACTAAATTAATGACGAAATTCTAAATCATTAAATTTGCGTCCAATTAGAAGTTGACATAGATCCCGAATTGAATTGAAGACAACTTTCAATGACACCATGCGGTTGAATCAGATGAGATTAAATTGGCCCAATTTGATATTATTATTTGGGTTTAAAGTCTAAATTTAAAAAAAAAATGAATTTGACCAAATTTCAAATCAGGCTCAAAACCAACTAATTGAGTCCAAGGGTCAGGCCCATGGACCAACCAAGCCCAAGCTCACAAAACCCAGAGAACTTCATTTGTGGGGGTCGGCATTTTCTAACTTCAGAGAGGCCAGAGAGAATTCATGCATTCTTAGAAGACAGAAGACACAAGGACTGTTCCAAGACTTCTACTTCAAGCTCTTCCAAGCACATTCACCCAACTGAGAGAAAATTAGAGGATCAAGTATTAGATACGGAACCATATCGTATCAAATCAACTTCAACATCAATACCAACTCAAGTTCAACTCCATGAAACAAGTTTCTCCTCAAATCTTGTGTAAACATAAGTGAGATTATGTTTTGCATTTTCGTCCTTTTCTAAGTCAACTTAGGGGGTGTTTGATAAATGGGTATGAGTTGAGTTGAGTTGGGTGGGTATTTATTACCCATGTTTTTTAAGCCCATAAAGAAAACCTATGGGTTATTAAAACCCCCTTTTTTAAACTCTCCTTTTTTATCCCCTCAAAACTAGGACCTTTTATATTCATATGATTGTTTTCAAAACTTATTATATTAGAGAAATATTGTTGTTTTGCTAGAAATCGAGGGTTGAGAATTGAATTAATGTAGAGATCGAACGTTGAGAACTCGATAAACAAAGAAAAACTTGGAAACAATGTATATTAGGGTTATCGTAGGTTGAAGTTTCGACATAAATAACTTGACAAACAAAAAAAAACTTGGAAACAATATGTATAAAGGGTTGTATATAAGTCAAAACTTCAACCCTGTACAAGTGAAATCTCGCTAATTTTGTGATGAAGATCTCGCTCTAGAAGGAAATCTCGCTAGAAATGTGGGCTGAATCTCACTAATTTTGTGATGAAGATCTCGCTCTTGAAGGAAATCTCGCTAGAAATGTCGACTGTTGAAATGCAGAGCACACACATGGATAGACTTGCATCGTGGCAAAATAAGAAGTATGAGCTAAGAGCGAGATCGTTGAGAGTGAGATCAGCGAGATCTTTGAGATCGAGACCAACGAGATCATTGAGAGCAAGATTTTGAGCGAGAAAATGGGAGAGAGCGAGATTGGAGAGAGCAAGACCAGCGAGAAAGTTGAAGAGAGCGAGAGTGGAGAGAGCGAGATTTTGAGCGAGAAAGTGGGAGAGAGCGAGAGCAGCGAGAAAGTGGCACAGAGCGAGAGTGGAGAGAGCGAGAGCAACCTCATAAGCGAGATCCTCCTCATGAGCGAATCTCGCTAATTTTGTGATGAGGATCTCGCTCTAGAAGGAAATCTCGCTAGAAATAAGGATCTCGCTCATGAAGATC
>NW_024064375.1:0-6231 GCF_009727055.1 Benincasa hispida | reverse complement strand
CAAAACGTCGACGAATTTCTCCAAAAGAAAATGCCCAACTTTGGCATCTTCGTTTAGGGCACATCAATCTCAATAGGATTGAGAGATTGGTGAAGGATAGATTTCTAAGTAAGTTAGAAGAAAATTCTTTACCAGTGTGTGAGTCTTGCCTTAAGGGTAAGATGACTAAACGACCTTTTACTTGAAAATGTTATAGAGCCAAGGAGCCTTCTGAGTTAGTACATTCTGACCTTTGTGGTCCTATGAATGTGCAAGCCCGAGGTGGCTATGAGTATTTTATCAGTTTTACTGATGATTACTCCAGGTACGAGTATGTTTATCTTATACAACGGAAGTTTGAATCCTTTGAAAAGTTCAAAGAGTTCAAGGCTGAAGTTGAGAATGCATTGGATAGACGGATTAAAACACTTTGATCGGATCAAGGTGGAAAGTTTTTGGACTCGACATTCCAGGACTATTTGATAGAATATGGAATCGTTTCCCAACTCTCAACGTTGAGTACACCTCAGCAGAATGGTGTAGCGGAGATGAGAAATAGGACCTTGTTAGACATGGTTTGCTCGATGATGAGTTATGCTTCCATACCAGACTCGTTTTGGGGTTTCGTAGAGGAGACTGCAATATACATACTCAACTGTGTTCCCTCCAAGTGTGTTGCGAGAACACCTCTAGAATTGTGGAACGGGCATAAAGCTGGTTTATGTCACTTCCGCATTTAGGGTTTCCCTGCACATGTGCTTGAAGCTAATCCCAAGAAGTTGGAACCACAGTCGAGGTTATGCCTCTTTATAGGCTACCCTAAAGGTACATGAAGGGGTTATTTTTATTATCTGACGGAAAATAGGGTGTTTGTTTCAACAAACACTACTTTCCTGGAAGAGGATCATATAAGGAAGCACAGCCCACGAAGCAAAGTCGTGTTGCGTGAACTTTCCAATGAAACTACTGAAACTTCAACAAGAATTGTTGAAGAGCCTGCTACATCAGCAAGAGTTGTTGATGGGAGTTCATTTAGTAGGTCGGTTCCACTTTTAGAGTTGAGAGAACCTTGAGGGAACCTCGACGTAGTGGGAGGGTTGGGAACCCACCTGTTTGCTATATGGGTTTCATGGAAATCCTTGCTATGGTAGCAGATGGCGACGTTGAGGATCTGTTGTCTTATCGGAAGGCAATGGAGGATGTTGACCAGGATGAATGGGTCAAGGCCATGGATCTCGAGATGGAGTTGATGTACTTCAACTCAGTGTGAAATCTTGTAGATCAGCCTGATGGGGTATAACCTATAGATTGTAAATGGATCTACAAGCACAAACGGGGTGCTGATGGCAAGGTACAGACCTTCCAGGCTCAACTTGTGGAAAAGGGTTATACCCAAGTAGACTATGAGGAGACTTTCTTTCCTGTTGCCATGTTAAATTCGCATCCTCCTGTCCATTGCAGCTTATTATAATTATGAGATTTGGCAAATGGACGTCAAGACGGCCTTTCTGAATGGCGATCTTGAAGAGACCATTTATATGGTGCAACCCGAGGGATTTATAGTCCAAGGTCAAGAGAAAAAGTTTGCAAACTGAATCGGTCCATTTATGGAATGAAACAGGTGTTCTAAAGTATCAAAATGTATGGCTTTGACCAAAACGTTGATGAACCTTGTGTTTACAAGGAGATCATCAACGCTTCAATAGTCTTCTTAGTGTTGTACGTAGACGAAATCCTACTCATTGGGAATGATGTAGGTCTATTAACTACAGTTAAGAACTGGCTAGCGACCCAATTCCAAATGAAAGATTTGGGAGAGGCTTAGTTTGTTCTAGGTATATAGATCTTTCGGGATCGTAACAACAAAGTGCTAGCACTGTCTCAATCATCGTACATTGACAAGATTTTGCTCAAGTACTCGATGCAGGACTCTAAGAGGGGCCTACTGCCGTTCAGACATGGAGTCACTTTGTCTAAGGACATGTGTCCTAAGACGCCTCAAGAGGTTGAGGAGATGAGACGGGTCCTATATGTGTCTACCGTTGGCAGTTTGATGTACGCGATGCTCTGTACTCGTTCAGACATCTGCTACACTGTGGGAATAGTCAATAGGTATTAGTCTAACCTAGGCTAGGGTCACTGGACCACAGTGAAGAACATCCTCAAGTATCTTCAGAGAACGAAGGACTACATGCTCGTGTATGGTTCTAAGGATTTTATCTTTATAGGATACACAAATTCTGACTTTCAGACTGGTAAGAACTCTCGTAAGTCCACATCAGGGCCAGTCTTTACTCTTAACGGAGGAGCTGTAGTGTGGCAAAGCACTAAGTAGGGGTGCATCGCCGAGTACACTATGAAGGAGAAGTACGTAGCGACTTGCAAAGCTGCTAAGGAGGCCGTCTGGCTCAAGAAGTTCTTGACAGAACTGGAAGTTGTTCCAGATATGTCTAGGCCCATTACCCTCTACTGTGATAATAGTGGGGCAGTGGCGAACTCCAAGGAGCCGAGGAGTCACAGGCGTGGCAAACACATAGAGTGGAAGTATCATTTGATCCACGAGATAGTGCATCGAGGGGACGTGATCGTCACGAAGATCGCTTTGGAGCACAATGTTGCTTACTCGTTTACGAAGGCTCTCACGGCTACATTGTTTGAGGGTCAGCTACGGAGCATGGGTCTACAGGATCGCCCGTGGCTGGATTAGAGAAAGTGGGAGATTTTCTTGTACTGGGCTTGTATGCCCTAGTTTATTGTTTTGTACTAGTTTATTGTACACCCCACTTCGCTTTAGGACAAATGGGAGATTATTGGAGTTGATGCCCTAAAGTCTTGTGTCCTGTAGTTTGTAAACAGTTTGTACGAATGCTTGTGTTGTATAATATATGATATTTTACTTCACATCTTATATTTTGCTCAGTTGCATGTTTTATTTACTTTACCACAAACCAATAAACTTAAAATCCCTGGTTATCTGTATGTAACTCAAGCATGTATGTGGTGACATACAATACAAGTGAGTCGTGTCTTGAGTGATAACACAAAATGGTTTGTAGTATGAGGTGGATAGTAAGGAGGAGAAACCTTATCGCCTGGTAAAGGTAGGCGGACGGATGCGGGCCCGCTATCTGAGTGGAATGGGTCAAAGGTGGTTGTGACTTGTCACAGAGAATGGTCCTGATCGCAGATCATTGTGTTGGGAGACAGTAAACGGACGCGGGGGCATCCCTATACAAAGAGTTTGTATATAGAACTGAACCAAAGAAGTAATTACTATCCTCAAGTATAATACATTACCATACCAACCAAGTTATCATTGAAGAGGAACAGTTCAACTTCCACTAGGAATCGACTAATAGGAACATTGACCTCAATCCTGAAGTGAGTTGGTGACCCATCTGCCATTGAGAGCGAACGGTCCTTTGATTTGTATGGGTGCGGAGTAGGCCGAGGTATCTCTCAGTTCAAAAAACCTAACATTCTCTTGGGAGATACAGTCGTCTGATTTGGGAGCTAAAGACTACAGCCACAACAACACCGATGGAATAACTCCTATCCCAGGGGTAGGGGTTAAGTAGATAGCATAGCTCACATTATGAGTGAGGTTGATTCACAGGGCTTGAACGACATGTCGGCCGACAGCACACTACTCCTCTTGGCATATGTAGAAGTGTGTCACAACAATGAGTTGGAGTTATGTTCTGATTGTTCATTGAGGAAATTCAGTGGTACTTAAGGAGTTAGAAATGCATAAAAACTACAGGGGCAAAAAATCAGGTAATTTGGAATCCATTACGTACTTTATTCGAGCATATCTGTGAAGGATCATTCGTACTCATGATGGCTATCCCGAATGGGAAGCCGATACACCTGACAAAATATACTCTATGGTAGAAGAGTTCAGTTACTGTTGGTACTAGTGGAAATGTCCTGAACAGTTAACTGATGGCAGGATCGCGTGGCTAAAGAGTTTGAATGTCAAGATATTCACTGAAGCCGCTCTGAACGCTCGATCCAGGTCCCATTAGCATCCCATTGGTAGCCTTGGATAGGAAGTACGCGACGAAACAGTGTTATGGGTTAACCTTTTGAAATTTCAAATTGACAAGAGGAAGTTCGATTGTACTAATGATATAAAATGTGACCAATAGTTTAATTGATATATGGATATATATTGCGCATAAATATATGAGATACATTATTTTTGGAGGAAAGAAAACTCTAGATTAAATATATTAATAAATGATTATATCGAGTAGAAGGAGAAAATTCTACTATAGTCGACATGTGATATCAAACCTAAAAGGGCAAAAAATAATATATGATTATATGTTATTTAACTAATTTAATTGGTTTAATTATATCGATAATTACACAAAAATCTCACATCACGGACGTACAAGCGTTAATAGGCGAAACAACATATGGTTATTATAACTGAGATGAAACTAAATAATGAAATAATGTTTCAATAATTTGAAAATGGTTTTCGGAAAAAAGTTGAAAGGTGGCCCCAACAAAACTGGTTGCGTTGTGTGAAAACCAGTAATAGATTCATAACACTCGAGAGCCTATACGATCAAGTCACTATCCAGCGCCAGAAACGAATTGAATACCTCGTGCCCTAAACAGATTGCCCTACCAAAAAAAAAAAAAAACAAAATAAAAAAGAATACAAAAAAAAAAAAATAAAAAAAGAAAAAAAAAAAAAAAAAAAAAAAAAAATACAAAATACATAAACACACCAAGATAAACAAAACACAAAAAAATTTAACACAAAAATAAAAAAAAAACAAAAAAAAAAAAAATAAAAAAAAAAAAAAAAAAAAAAAAAAAAGAAAAAAAAAAAAAAAAAAAAAAAAAAAAAAAAAAAAAATATATATAATATATATTATATTATATATATATATACAAAAAAAAAAAAATAGCCGCCTAAACGACCACACACTAAGATCCTAAAAATCGGTGTGGCTTTTCATTAAACCGATCGTATAGTGTGTCGTGAATTGACATGAACGATTGCCTGACGATCGTTAGTAAAATCTACATGATCATGTAGTTCTCAAGCGAGTAAGCATTTTGTTTATTGATAGCTTCATATTCTCTCCCACTTGTTATCGCCTTACATGATCAATTCTTCCCTCCTGACCTCTAACCAAAAACTCACCGAAGACCACGCTTCTTAGCGGTTCTCACTCCAAGAATACACTGCGCGGAACCTGGAGGTATATTGTCTCCCGCATGCGTTCGTGTGTTTGTGGTTGTTCGTGTTGCTTAAGTCGATGCATCTGCTGGGCGTTGGTTGATCGACTTGTAGCAGGTCTTCTGTGTGTTGAGTTCCATAGTTTTAGAAGAGTGTCTTACAACTGCGTATGAGAAACTCTCTCCCTTATTTTATTCTTGTTCAAAACAGGTGTCGTTAATTATTGTTTTGTTTGCATAACATGTGTATTTGAACATGTATTTGATGGTATTGTCGCGTCACAGGTGAAAATCTTTGGTATGACGAGTTCCCGAAACCGTGCACTCATGAAGACTGGCATTCGTTAAACAGATCTTTCAAATATGACCAACCAAAACAGGGGGCCCTTAACATTAATCCTATATGTAAAATGTAACAGAAAGTAATAAACACGAGGCAAATCATGCCCCAGAAACTCTATATACACCCACATCCATAAATATAAATCTAATAATTTAAGTATATAGGTAGAATGCAACTTCAATAAATCAATGGATTTGGATTATTATCAGAACAGGACCTGAATCTGAAATACACTATTGGAAGGATCTCTTATTCAAAGAGAACCAATGTGAGCGGAAGCAGTACTCTTTCAAAGCCTACTTGCTGCGAAGAATAAAAAAAACATCTCTCCACAAACACAACACACACACGCTTCACTCGTCATCTTTGAGAAAAATTAACGGACAGTCTATTCTTAACTTAAAATAATACCACAGCGCGCATCGAGAGGAATCTTAACATTCCTTTTGAAGAACTCTTTCTAATCACGTATTCTCTCCTCGATCTACACACCCTAGTTAGAGTTCCCCACAAGATGGCTCAAACAGATCCACGAACGCACACACCAATAACCCAGTATCATCACAAAAAATGGGTCTGATGCCATAAACAGGACAACTCATCGACAACTACCACTTGGTAGTAGCCTATTGCTAATTCTCGGAAAATGAATGAAATCCACAAAGAGGTGCTGGCTCTGATGTAGCACTTTGGTAGAGGGAAGGAGG
>NW_024064374.1:0-3499 GCF_009727055.1 Benincasa hispida | reverse complement strand
GTCTCTTCCATTAGGTCGCACCGTGAGATTCCTATAATGTGTCTGCATGTCTGCCCTGGAGCGACCTTACCAATCAGAGGGTTGTATTATAGGATTCAGAACTCCGCGAACTCTAGAAATTGATAGGGATTCTCAGGTCTGTTTTCATTCTTGTCTTTCCAACTTCGAGAGCATAATGATTCCGATCTTTGAGGTATGAAAATGGAGGGTCACACTTACGAGAATTACTAAGTGTTTGTAAATTCTTGACCAAAGTAGCGATAACTAAGTTACTATAGCAATAAGAGTTATTCTGGTGATAGTATCTAGTCAAGATAGTCTTGGTTCAACGGTCGATCACCCCTCGGTGAAGGTTATTCTAAACCATTGAAATATTGTTGCAAAATATAATGATGAAGGGTACATATTAGATTTTTTGCTAAACTTGATTGGATTTAAAAGATGAATGTTTTTTTACTAAAAATGACATGTCTTTTTCAGCATGAATAGCTCAATAATTCAACTCTTAGCTTCCGAGAAAATAAATGGCGATAATTACTCAACATGGAAAAACAATCTGAATTCAACACTAGTAATAGATGACTTGAGATTTGTCTTAACTGAGGAATGTCCTCAGGCCCTATGCCTCGAAAGAAGCAGAAGGTAAATATTATTTACTAGTTGCTGAAACATGTTTAGTGGAGTATGATACCTCAACTTGGATATTGGATTCAGGAGCCGCTAATCATATTTGCTTCTCTTTTTAGGAAACTAGTTCCTGGAAAAAGCTTGAAGAAGGTGAGATCACCTTCAAGGTTGGAACGGGAGAGGTTGTCTCGGACGAAGCAGTGGGAGACTTGAAGTTGTTTTCAACGATAGATATATCATACTTAAAGATGTTTTGTATGCTCCTAAAATGAGACGAAATTTAATATCCATCACATGTATATTGGAACAAATGTATAAAATATCTTTGAAGTTAATGAAGCGTTCATTTTCAAAAAAGGTATTCAAATTTGTTCTGCTATACTTGAAAACAACTTATATAAGTTAAAACCAACTAAAGCAAAATTTTTCTTAAATACTAAGATGTTTAGAACAACAGAAACTCAGAATAAAAGACAAAAAGTTTCTTCTAATGCCTATCTATGGCACTTAAGACTTGGCCACATAAATTTCAAAAGGATTGGGAGATTGGTTAAGATGGACTCTTAAATCAGTTAGAAGACAATTCTTTACCTCCATGTGAGGCTTATCTTGAGGGAAAAATGACTAAGAGATCTTTTACTGGAAAAGGTCTCAGTGCCACAATACCCTTAGATCTCGTACATTCGGACCTCTATGGATCGATGAATGTCAAAGCTTGAGGTGGGTATGAATATTTCATCAGTTTTATTGATGATTATTCAACGTATGGTCATATTTACCTAATGCATCACAAGTCTGATTCTTTTGAAAAGTTCAAGGAATATAAGGTTGAGGTTGAGAACCAGTTAGGTAAAACAATTAAGACACTACGATCAGATCGAGGTGGGGAGTACATGGACTTAAGATTCTAGGACTATATGATAGAACACGGAATCAAGTCACAACTCTCTGCACCTAATATGCCTCAGCAGAATGGTGTATCTAATAGAAGAAACGGAACCTTGTTGGACATGGTTCGCTCAATGATGAGCTTTGCTAAGTTACCTGATTCCTTTTGGGGACATGCATTAGAGACCGCTGTCTATATTTTGAATAACATTCCCTCTAAAAGTGTTTTAAGAAACACCTTATGAGCTATGGAAAGGGCGTAAAGGCAGTTTATGTCACTTTAGGATTTGGGGATGCCCGACACACATGTTGGTACAAAATCCTAAAAATTGGGACGTCGTTCAAAACAATGCCTATTTGTAGGTTATCCAAAAGAAACAAAAGTTGGTCTATTTTACGATCCTCAAGAGAATAAGGTATTTGTATCGACAAATGCCACATTTTTAAACGAAGACCACATAAGAAGTCATCAACCTCGCAGTAGACTAGTATGAATGAAATTTCCAAAAACGCTATAGATAGAGTTAGTTCATCTACTAAAGTAGTAGATAAAACTAGTACATCTGGTCAGTCATATCCTTCTTAAGAGTTGAGAATGCCTCAACGTAGTGGGAGGGTTGTTCATCAGCCTGACTGTTACTTGGATTTAGCAGAAACACAAGTCCTCATACCTGATGATGGCATAGAGGATCCATCGACCTATAAACAAGCGATAAAAGATGTGGATCGTGATCAGTGGGTTAAAGCCATGGACCTCGAATAGGGTTTATGTACTTCAATTCTGTCTGGAAACTTTTAAATCAACCAAATGATGTAAAACCAATTGGTTGTAAGTGGATTTACAAGAGAAAACGAGACCAAGCCAGTAAAGTACATACTTTTAAGGCTCGACTTGTGGCAAATGGTTATACCCAGAGAGAGGGAGTGGAATATGAAGAAACTTTCTCTCCCGTTGCCATGCTTAAGTCGATTAGAATATTCTTATCCATTGCCACCTTTTATGACTATGTAATTTGGCAGATGGATGTCAAGACAACCTTACTAAACGGTGATCTTGAGGAGAGTATCTATATGGCTCAACCAGAGGGGTTTATTGCACAAGGTCAAGAACAAAAGGTTTGTAAGCTTCAAAAATCCATTTACAGGTTGAAACAAGCTTCTAGATCTTGGAAATAAGGTTTGATACTGCGATCAAATCTTATGGTTTTGAACAGAATGTTGACGAGCCTTGTGTTTACAGGAAGATCGTCAATTCTACTATAGCGTTTTAGTTTTATATGATTGACGATATTCTACTCATTAGGAATGAAGTAGGTTACCTAACTGACACCAAGAAATGGCTAGCAACACAGTTCCAAATGAAAGATTTAGGAAATGAGCAGTATGCTCTCGGGATTTTGATTATTTGAAACCGCAAGAACAGAACACTAGCCATGTCTCAAGCAACTTATATAGACAAAATATTGTCTAGGTATAAGATGCAGAATTCCAAAAGAGGTCTGTTACTTTACAGATATGGAATTCATTTGTTAAAGGATCAATATCCTAAGACACTTCAAGAGGTTGAGGATATGAGACGCATTCCCTATGCTTCTGCAGTAGGAAGTCTGATGTATGCAATGTTATGTACTAGACCTGACATATGCTATGCAGTAGGGATAGTCAGTAGGTATCAGTCCAATCCTGGATATGATCATTGGGCTGCCGTTAAGAATATTCTCAAGTATCTTACGAGAACAAGGAATTACATGCTCGTGTATGGTACTAAGGATTTGATCCTTACTGGATACATTGACTCTGATTTTCAAACCGATAAAGATGCAAGAAAATCTACATCGAGATCAGTGTTCATTCTGAATGGAGGAGCAGTAGTATTGCGGATCAAATCTGCTATTTAATGTAGTTTCAACTTTATGTAGTGACATAAATGTGGATCAAGTTCAAATATATAGCCAAAATGGTCTATAGTATATGAATAAGGTTG
>NW_024064373.1:0-2821 GCF_009727055.1 Benincasa hispida | reverse complement strand
TCGATTGGTTGCTCTGAATGGTCCACCTAGGCACATCACTTAACATCGCAATTTCCTTCTATCCTTGCTAATTCCTAATAAAGCCCTACTTTATTCTTCTATACTACAGATTTCTGCTCAAAAAAATGCTTTTCTAGTTTTAAAAAGAATGTTTACCTCTTCTTGTCAAAACAACTTGATGTGTCTGGATGCGGTGGTCAAACTTTGCGTCATTTGTTAGAGACTTTTGATCATGGTTACACCCTTCATTTTGGCTTGTTCCCACGGGTGTCATGTGAACATCCAACTACAATTGTGTGCCAATCTCAACTTTAACTCATGAATTTCAGAGGAGTTGTCTCGTGTTTCTTTTATTTATCTTTCTCATTTTTCTCTTTTCATATTGCGTTGTTCTTGGAAACCCACCTTCGTTTTGGCTTGTTCCCACGGGTGTCATGCAAACATCCAACTACGAGCAGAATCCTTTCACAACTTAACTCTTATCAAGTTAGGATTGTTTTTGAGGTTTCCTTTGCGCTGATATTGGAGTTTATATGTAAATTTATTAATTTTTTTTTAAAATAATGAGTGCATTTTTCTTAATGATAGCATCACTTGATCTCATCTGCATAGACCTTCCCCACCCCCAAATTTAGAGATGCGCAAGGTTCTCATTACGTTGTTTGGACAGAATAGACAAACACTTAGACAAAATTTCAAAAAGAAGCTTTGAGCAGAATTTTGAAGGATAAAAGGTAAAGTATTGCTATAGCCACGAATTAACTAAGTGTTAGTTAGAAAATACAAGGTGTGGGAAATGTTACTAAGTGTATGCATATTATACATCATGGCAGCGCAATGAATAATGCAAAAAGAAAGATTAAGAATATCGCAAATTTGACAAAGGATGATAAAAAACAGGCACAAGCATATAGAGAGAATTGCTACTCAGTTGTATTGAAAATTAACTAAGTATACAAGTAATTACAGATATTGCAATACAGAAAGTTTTTGCCTGTACAAAGAATTAAAGAATTTAATTAAACATATAAAAATAATGAATTAAATAAAATTAACAGAATGGCCACAAAAACAAATGTAAAGATTATTGAGGAGCAGGAGGTTCTGGACGAGGGTTCGGATGTGGTACTTGAGGAGCTTCTGCAAAAATCAAATGTTGCCTGAGATGCAGAGCAACCATGGGTCCATGAAGATATGCTGTAAGAAAATTAAAGTACTCATGGTTGCGCTTCGCTATCTGTCTTTGGTGCAGGTGAATCGTATAAGTGTTGCGCTGAATATTGATCAACACCTGCCTTGTCATGGCAGCACTGCGTTGTAAATGGTCGACTCGCTCAATTACCGCATCAATTATCTGGCCGAAGAAGGCTTGTTGTTGAGAGAAGAGTTATTGCTGTTGGGAGAAGAGTTGTTTGGGCAAGAAGGGACCGCATATCTGCTAACTCAACAGCTAAGAAAGCAACGATGGGTTATGCCTGTAATGCCTTGCTAGCAATGTTTTGGGGTTGGGCAGAAGTGCCTTCACCCAAATCGTGTAGGTCATCAACATGCGGCGGTGAAAGAGGAAGTTGCGGTGATGATGCTAAAGGTGATGATAGGGCTGCTAGGTATGCAGTTGGAGAATCTGGATGAAGGAGAAGATTGGTAAAGTGCTCGGGAAAGGAAGAAGAAGGTTGTGTAGGAGCGCTTGGAGGGCGAATTATTAAGGGTAAAGGGTCCAAGGGTTCTTGTTCTTATGTTGTTGAGTCTTGGATTTTCTCCTTTCCCTTATCATCTCTTCGCTGTTTCTTCTGCTTGGGCTCTTGTGGCACATTCAAATCAATGTTGGGCCTCTTCAAAAGGAGCTCAGGGCAATGTGGGGAATCTTTAAGGAGCAACCTCAAAATCTTGACATTTATTAGGCCGTGAACTTCTGCCATTGGCTCTTCATCAATGCCCACACCCAGTGATAGGCATAAACTTGAAACTGTCCATGGGAAGAAGTACTGCCCTCTTAACCAAATAAACCCAAAGCCGTGCCTCCGGAAGCAGAGTCTTGGACGCCAGGGTCTTGATGCCTTTTAAAGAAACCGTCCACTTAGTGCCCGATTGCATTAATACTTGCAGCGCATCTTCCATCTGCTCTTCAGTGGGATCATCAATGATTTGATTGCCCGGTGCATTCGAGTTATCCTTCATCTGGTATAGTTCATTGATGTACCTTGCACTGGAAGACACCATTTTCCCTTTTATGGTCACTATATCCTTGGTATCATGTACCCGTCCGTGGTAGAAGTCGCACACTACCTCTAGAATGACAATGGCTGGGCACTGGCAAAATGTGTCCCATCTATGTTCTACGATCACGCTCTTAACTAGGTCTAGTAGTGGCGTTGGCGCAAGGAAAAAGCCCATCTCCATCAGCAAGTCATCGTTCTCCTTCTTTCTTGATGGACGTACCTTTGCCAACATGGGCTTGCTGCTCTTTGCAACTTCTTTGCCCTTTTTCTTGGTCAACGCAAGGCAGGATTGCTGCCTTTGTTTTCTCGCTCTTTGCGTTGTTCCTCTCTTTCCCGTTCCACAAGTTCTTTCCCTTCTTCTTTCTTAAGCACTGCACGTTTGCTTGGCGCTTCTTTTCATTCTCTTCCTCTTCTTCTGCCTTCTTTTTCTTTTCTTCTTCTGCCTATTCTCTCTCTTCTGTTTCAAACTCTCTTTCAAACTGCTCGGAAGCCAGTAGAAGGCGTTGTTCCTCTTCGAGCCTTCTTATTTCCTTGATTCTCGATATTTCATTATTGCGGCGCACTTCCTCATCTTGTAGTCTTCTCTTTCGACTACCCTCTGT
>NW_024064372.1:0-5014 GCF_009727055.1 Benincasa hispida | reverse complement strand
TACTAGTGAGTGGGAATCACGAGAACACAACGCGAGCGAGAAAAGGACATAATTACCACTGCATATAATATGCTTTTATGAGTTTAAAATGAGAAATGATAGCCTATAAGGACAAATATTGTGATAGGATAACAATACAGGGATGAAATTAGAAAAATTACCTTATGTAAATGCTCCTGTGCTATAAATCCTGATTTATCCATCTCCTGAATCTTGATCCCGAAACTACTTCATGAACCGACCACTAGGAGTTGACCTACATATCCTCTTGACTACAACTGTAAACTTGAGTTGTGTTTAAGACCCTTGTGATGAGTAATGAATATGGAGAAATTATAATTATACCTCAATCGAGATTGAGAGAGAAAGAGATAGAAAAGAAATGGAAATTTGCTTTGAGTTATGCCAGAAGTTTAGTGTCTACGTGATTTTTATTTAATTTTTTTTAAACAGATTACTCGGCAGTAGTTTCATGTGTCGAAAAAAAGAAAAATTATGAAAACATGTGCAAAAAACTTTAATCCAAATTTCAAAAGCCCATTTATAGAAAAAAAACGATGCAACATTTGACATGAAACAAAATCATAAATCACAAAACACTACCAATATGTTTAAATTCCCACATAATACTAACATAGAACAAATAAGTATGGATTTAGGTACCTAATCTAATATAACCAAACCCTCTTCGGAGCCAAGGGAAACAGAAATGGACGTGAGGACCTTAATTGATTCAAGTACCTTATTAAGAAACTATAAGGGAACACCAATCTCTAACAATATCCTTTATTATAAAACGAAGTAGAGTGAATTCCCGTTACTTATCACACCACATATGTATCCCAAAGCAAATCCACTCTGATCTTACCCCTGAAATTTGGGTTGTAGCTTATTAGGCTCAACGATGAATAGAGCTACCACTAACACCTTACAAATGCAATCTAAGTAAATTTACCAAATGAACAAAAAAGTTATAAGTTATTAGCTTTACAGGATTATTAAGATTAATGTTACGTAAGTCGTTCAATTAATAGCTAAATAGTCTAGTTTCTATAATAAACTATATTAAACTGTAAAAGTGGAGACATATATATCAATGGTGTTTAGTTTATAGTAAAAACTCATTGCAAGTTATTGATGACCCACTCACAATATCTCTATAAATGAATGACAATGATTTGGAACAGGCTTACCATCATCAGATGAACTTAACGACCCAGGGATCCTAAGGACATGAAGGAATGGTTGAGAAAGGCTTAAAAGAATTGAATTCCATACCTATACGAAGAAGCTACACCTTCCTTATCGGTGGCTCAATCATAGGAACTCCAAAGTTAAGCATGCTTAGCTTGGAAGCAATCCCATGTTGGGTGACCTCTTGGAAATTTTCCTAGGATGCATTTGAGTGAGGAAAAAGCATCTTAGTCTTCAGTCTTGGAAGCACAAGAGAATAACGTGTCAAGTTACAAAGGACTCTGATACCATCAACAATGGCTCAGAAAGACTATCCCTATAATCGAAACTAGTTCTTTCAACATGCTTTGTCCTCACTCATATACATCCTAGGAAAATTTCCAAGAGGTCACCCAACATAGAATTGCTCTAAGCTTAACACACTTAACTTTGGAATTCCTATGATTGAGCCACTGACAAGGAAGGTGCACTTTCTTAGTATTGGTATGGACTTCAATTCTTTTAAGACTTTCTCAACCATACTTTCATGTCCTTAAGATCTCTATCATTTGGATGTAGTCTCGATTCATTCACGTACCCCTCCTAAACATGGGTCGTTATACAGACTCAGATATCTCAAATGATGCACCATCAATACTGTTAATAGTCACATTTTTCTTAGCATTTAAATCACTAGATTCGTGGACAACATTAGACCGGACAACATATTTCAAACACTCAACATTTTCAAAAGTCATTGGGTCATCAACCACATCATCATTCACATTTCCTTGGTTAATCAATGAAACCACCTCAAGAGGAGCATTAACACCCTCCTCAATAGGTTGTACGATTTCATGAGAAACATCAAGTTCAACATTCTCAATGAGATTCTCAGAAGCATTAATTACAGGAAGTGTGGATATAGAAGCTATCGTTTCAAAAATCGCTCTATCAATAAGATCTTGTAAAGCATTCTCTTCATATACATGCAAACATTCTTTTTCTATCTCAAAAGTACAAGGAACAACAACATTTTCTTCAACAAGCACACTAGATTCAGATAAACTAGATTAAGCATTGCAAGAACTAGAAACATGATTATTATCAACAACACACCTACTCTTAGGAACCCTAATTTAAATTTAAACATCAATAGACGAATCAACGGTATCTTTAGGGTTCCTTGGTAAGGAAATAAACCCATGCATGTGGCTAGATGAATAACAAGGTAAGGATTTTTCTTTCTCGGTAATAACTTCAACTCCAAACCTAACAAGGTCAATCAATGTGAGAGACGAAGTATTCACCTTCTCTTTCCCTTTTATTTCAACAAATTAATAGCCTCCCAAACACCTTCTTTTTGTCGAAGGAGGAAGAACACCAACTTCTTTCTTTGCATCAATGAATCCATGCACACAGACACCAAATTTGTTGGAGGAACATCTTCTTCGACAAACCAATAAAATTTACACTAAAACACCCACAAACGACACCCAAAACTAACCTCAAACCCATAAGATAGTAGCTTTAACCACTGATTAGTTATGAATCCAACCTTAAAATCACACAAAAACTCATTTAACTCAACTCAAACATACCTATTGATTTTTTTACTTCTACTAGCACGAATCATCAAATCAGTGGAAAACATGTCTCACGATTATGGTCGGTGTAGCTTAAGGTGGCATTGTTGTGTCAGGTTGGACCGAACACACAGGATAATAGTGTTCGATCGTGTGTTAATTGGTATACAGAAAGCTATGAGGTGAACTTTAGAGAGAGTAGATATCGTTGACTCTCACCCATAGGCAGCACGATTGTCGGCAACGTTCGATTGTATAGTGGTGACTATTTTGCATAACGACGGCGACTAATGTAGGTGACCTGATTGGGTCTAGGGCCCGAGCGGCTTGTGATTGGCTTTTAATGTGTGTTTTTGGCGTTGATGCTTTACGTACTAAATGAGAAAGAAAAGCAATTGTTGGGAAGTGGATGGATGTTGCAACTACACAATTTAAGAATGATTTAAGATAGTTTTCAACCAATACGAAAAATAAGGAAGAAGCAAATTTAATCAACAAATAATAAATTTATGATCTTTCTTGAACAGATGGGATAGAGGCATTTAGATAAGTCTATACAGTGTCTAATCAATAATCGATAATTAATTAAAAATATATCACGATTCACTGATAATATACTGATAGAAGTCTTGTTTTGACACTACATAGAAAATCTTTATTTCACTCGATAGAAATATCTGATTAGATTATACTTATTTCATCCGATCGGATTTTTGAATCTAGAAAGTTTTTTACCTAATGTCCATCACGAGTGTTTTTTATTTTTGCTATCTTTTAAATCTTTTTTCTTGTAATTATATATTTTCTCGTTTGAACAATTGATTTTATGATTAATTCTGCGTGAAAATTATTCACTATTAGAAAAATTACTACCTTTCTTTTTTTAAAAATTAATTATTTACATTTTGGTCCTACCTTAGGCTTTGACTAAAGTTATAACGCCCAATAACATTCTTCCATCGTCTCTTTGTACATCACTCTCTTTCCCCAAAATTTCCTCATTATTATTTCGTTAAAGTAATTCCTTATTATAAATTGTATTTAAAATTTAATGTTCATGTTTAACACCCTACTAGTTGAAAGGTAATACCATCCATGGTAATTTTAAAAGAATGTCCTACTTTTGATTTGCTTTCTGTTTGTTTAATTTTACGTGCATTTGGTAGTCCCGCAAATGAGTTGTGGCGTTCCACCAATAAAATCTTTAATTCAAATCGTCATTCTATTTGAGTATGCGTGGAGGATTCTCAATTCTGATTGCGGTTGGAAATATTTACATTGCGATGTTAGTAGTACTTTGTTACAGTCAGCGTATGCAAACACTGCTAATCATAGATGATATTTTGATAAATGCCGATGTTTATCCTATATATATGTGAACTGTAATACAACTACTTACATCATAATATTATGCATTTACAGTGGCAAGTTTATTGTATCATTAATCTGCAGGGAGATCGCTTAGTTAATCTTTCTTCAATCATTCAGTTAAGTTAACATTTCCTAGTATATCGAGAGTAACTAAGGGTGACGTGGATAGTGTTCGGTCTGTTGGCGAAAGGGGTTAGCATGTAGGATTACAAATTAGTGAGTAATTGCTTTCAAAATAAAAGCATTAGCAATTTTAGAAGTGTAACAAAGATAGGAAAATCTAGTTTCGAGAAGCAATGAGTTTCTATGCAATTTCGAGTCAATTATTTCTATTGATTAAATATGCATCTCGTAGTTCATTGATACACAACGAACTTTTCAGTCTATACCGAACTCTTCAACGCTTATTCATTGGATAGCCAAATCAATTGATTTAAATATTAGTGAAGTGCCCTATAACTATATTTTAAGCCATAAGTCCTAAATTTAAGACTTTTCTATGCTTTAAGTCATTTATTAAGGGTTCGAATAAGTGTCCATCTAAGACGAAGAATTCATGTTACATTTGTGGGAATGTCCTTAGACTCGCAGTTTGTATAATTTTTATCATAAATTACATTCTAATTTATCATTAATTATATATTTTTATTTGAGTATCTTTATGTCAATAAAGTATTTTGAATTTATGCATTCTAGTTCATGTAAATCAATATAATTACATATCCATCGTTACTATTGCTTAATACTTTAATCTTATGTGGTGACATAAAGCACTAGAGATCAGAGTTAATAAGCTATTATGTTTAGTCTCTAGAATTGGTTCTATAAGTAATATGGATTACCAATTGGGTATGTCTCATCTTTTGTATAACCTCATTGGATGA
>NW_024064371.1:0-1166 GCF_009727055.1 Benincasa hispida | reverse complement strand
CCTTGAACAAATATATTTTTTTAAGAAAGCCTGATATACTAAATGATTATTTACCAACGTTTTAATACTTGAAATGAATTTTGAGTTTAATATTGATATAATATTATGCTCAAAATTTTATTTAAAATAAACGTCGATATATTACTAATACACTAATAATACGCTTGAAGTTAGTTCTTTTTTGAGCATTGATACAATATGGATAAATTAATGGATAAATTAATTTATACTTTAAATGAACTTTTAATAAATTCCTAATTGATCGAACGAAAGAGGGGACATCGTAAACCTCTCTTCGCCAATCAAATAAATTTATAATTCTTCGCACCAACTACTTATACTATTGGGTAGCACAAATGGCAAGTCTGAGGTTGAACCATAGGGAGCCTAAGATAGAATCTTTCTAAGTTAAATAAGTCTTTGGAACGCAGCAAGAACAAGAGGGTTTTGATTTGATTTGATTTGATAGGAAAACAAAATATGATAATTTAAAGTGTGGAAAGTAAAATAGGTTGATAAAGAGAGAAAGCGAACACGAGATTACCTTCACCGATATAGAAACTGTCGGGCTATCTATGGACCAATTCATTGATTTATCATGTAAATGTTCAAGGGTTATCTACTTCTCAAGCCCAATCGAATGTACGAAAATTCTGACGAACTCACAAAGGAAAACCAATATGATATTGATTCCCAAATTATCTAAGTAGTATGACGCAAGCCTTAGCTACTCTTGGATTGATTAGGACATTAAATTAAATTTGCCAAATCATTATTTCAAACAAACCTAACTACAAAGAGGGTGTGTGATCAACTCATCATTATAACAAACCAAAAAAAAAAAAAAAAAAAGTAGGCAAGCAATTCAAGCACACAATCATTATCCAAGCAGAACACTCAAGGACCCCAAGCTATCACAACATACCCCACCTCTAACTTAAAATGATACATTGTCCCCAATATATCTTTAATTTAAGTCTAAAATAAAAAAGGCAAGTTAATAGAAAACCTCCCTTGATAATGTTTTGTGCTCGAGATGGTGGTATGAAAGCTCTAATCTTTTTCTACTTTTAGGATCAAGAAGAGAAACCTACAAATATATATATATATATGAAGCTAAACTATGTAAGCAATAAAAGAAAGCAATAAAATTTGACACTTGGCTA
>NW_024064370.1:0-1434 GCF_009727055.1 Benincasa hispida | reverse complement strand
GCTAGTTTAATGACCTGAAAGGAGTTAATATGAGATAACTATTACTTTTTGTATTATTGAAGGAATGAAGGATCACAATAAGGCCATTTGGCGTTAGTTAATTCATGGAAGAACTAATAGAAACAGACATATTTTTGTGTTCATAGATATTGAAACTTTGTAGAACTATGAAGTGTTATGAACTTATAATGAGAAAGAAAGTAAAGGATATATTTGTCTAAACCATCAAACTCGCTGAGGAATATTATTATGTGTTGCATTGAGGGACTAAAAGGAAGAAGAATTACTAGTTGGAACATAAAGCAATAGTATAAGGAATTCCTTAGGAGACTTAAGTGAAATAAATTGGTCAAGGAAGGTGAAATGGTTGAAATTATAATTAGTATAAAATGGGAGAAAATAAGTTGTTGGAATGAATTATTGATCTCAAGGTACTTTGACTTTACCTATGTCTTATTGCGATGAAGAGGCTTAAGTTTAATTAGCTATACTAAGATGAAGGATGAGAATTTGGAGTTTAAAGGCAATGTTAACTTGTGGAAAGTACCCTAATAAAATTATGAAGATTGAAGTTGAACGGTAGGTTATAAAAGGGTTGGAAGTGATCACATATTTCGGTATAGAGAATATGTTTCACTTGGAAATTGAAAAAGAGAACCTTTAACTTATTGATCTTAACGAAGATAAGTGAGAGGGAAATAAAACCATTTAATGAAGGTTTTATTATTTTGATAGGATAAAGAAAATTAATATTTTGAGGTCAAAGGCTAAGTTGGTTTGGCTTCCTAAGTGAAGAGTTCTTTGGTTGTGAGAATTTGAGATCGACTTCAATTGGTTTTCCTTCAAAAATTTGGAGATGTTATATGAAAGGAGGTATAGAACTTTATAGACAATGAAGCAACTCGAAAGCGAGAGGATGAGGTGACGATTAAGTATCACTCTTTGAGATTTGAACTTTCAAGGACAAAAGTTCTAAAGGTGGGAAGAATGTATCATCCTTATTTTTTAGGAAAATTTAAGTTAATTATCTCAAATTGTTGAGTTTTAGTTTCCTAATCTTTGGAATTTGGAAACAAATTGTTGCAGTTGAAGAAGTTTTATTGGTTAATGTGGATTCTTTGAGTATGAGTTTTAAATTAATTGGAAGGGATAATTGAATTATTTCTGTAAGAAATTTTGAGTTTTTGTGAAATTTGAAAGGAAAAAGAGGAAATTGTGGTTTTAAGATTTTACCCTCTTTAATTTTGAAACTTGGATCCAAAATTTAAGTAAAGAATTAGGAAAAGATAATTGGTTTATTTGGAAGTAATTAAATCAAGTACTTAAAAAGATTTGTAAATTTGGATTCAAGTTAATTTGAAAAGTTAGAATTTAATTTTGGGATTTAGAATTTTTGGAAAGAAATTATTTAAAGTTGGTGAATTTATTTTTAGG
>NW_024064369.1:0-1200 GCF_009727055.1 Benincasa hispida | reverse complement strand
GTTTACCTGACACAGTTGTGACATTAGACGGACCCCAAACGTCACTATGTATCAAGTGGAAGGGTCGGGAAGGTTTATAGGGTTGTGAAGTAAGGAGGCTCTAGGCTGCTTTGCACGAATATAAACATCACAAGATAAAGACAACACATTCACATTACGAAATAAGTGGGGAAATAGATATTTCATATAATGAAAGTTTGGATGTCTAAGACGAAAGAAAGTGCCATAATAAAAAATCAGTTTCAAAAACAGTAAGAGAAGACGATAAACTTAATCCTAGACAAACACCTAGAAGAAGCATCATCAGAGAGGAAATAGAGCCCACTATTGTGTCGAGCAGTGCCAATCGTCTTCCCTGAGCTCAGGTTCTGAAACAAAACATCATCTAGTGAGAAAACAACTTTGCAGTTCAAATCCCTGGTTATTTCACTGATTGATAACAAATTGTAAGATATCTTTGGCACATATAAAACATTCTGTAAAATCAATACTTGAATCGGAGATAAGTGACCATTTCCAGTAACAGGGACAAAAGACCCATATGCAATTTGTATTCTCTCATTTCCAACGCTTGGATAATAGGAGAGGAATTGATCAGATGATCCAGTTAAGTGGCCAGTTGCTTATGAGTAAAAAATCCAGGATTCATCCCCCTCAACAAAGAAACTAAAGGACTGAGGAGTACCTAATTGGACAATATTGTCGGTTCCAAGGTAAGAAACCCTAGACCTGTCTCTTATACACATCTAGATGTGTATAAGAGACAGCTTTAAAATGCTCTAAGAGGGTTTGGAATTTGGGCATCCGATTGATGAGATGAGCTGCAGTAAGTACAACATCTCCCATAGATACGAGGGTAAGGATGCAAGTATCATGAGAGATCGGGCTACCTCAATAAGGTGGCGATTTTTTCGCTCAACCACCCCATTCTACTGAGGGGCATAGGCACAGGAATTCTGGTGGATGATACTTTTAGAGGCTAAAAACTCACGGAGGGACTGATTAATAAACTCATGTCCATTGTCACTACGAAGAATGGCAATTTTGGTATTGAATTGAGTTTAGACAGTAGTGTAAAACTGTTGAAAGATTGTCGTTATTTCAGATTTGTCTGTAAGAAGAAACACCTATGTAAGACAGGTGGGATCATCAATGAAGGTGACAAACCACCGTTTACCTGACACAGTTGTGACATTAGAC
>NW_024064368.1:0-1150 GCF_009727055.1 Benincasa hispida | reverse complement strand
AGTATTCTGAGCACGAGGATGCTGAATGAGGAAGGGTGGAAGGAGGGACATACACACCTAGTGATGATATATTCCATGATGTAGTGGGGGACGTATGCGATGAGGATAAGTTAAACCCACCTGAGGTCCATCTTTCAGACTCCCATAGAGAGCGATCTATGAATGAAGAGTGTCCTGAGTGTGCTGCCCGCAGAGAGGGAGCCAATCCCAACGATTCTATTTATTCTACTTGTGGACCATTGAAAACTCATTATTGAGGTTGGATGGCCGAATATCGAGTTTAGATAGTCGTGTATCCAATATGGAGGAAAACATGATAGAAATGAAAGGACAGTTGGCGATCATCCTGTCATTGTCGTAGTCTATGTGCAAAGTTTGCATTTACTATCATTTTATGTCTTTACATGTTTAGTTTTTACGTGTTCGTGAACTCATCATTTTACTTTACTAATTGAAGGGTTCCACGGCTGTCTCTTATACACATCTAGATGTGTATAAGAGACAGGAAGTACTCTTTGCGTGGATTTCCACAAGCGTTCCAGGTAAATTTGCTTAACATAATAATCATGTTGTTTGATTTAACATTACTATTGTTCTTAATAATATTAAATTTTATTTTGGTATGGACGTACGAGATCCTAGTAGCATCGATAGCTGGGAACATTGCAGAGCAAAAGAGCAAGGTGGCTTTGCCTCGCATATTACGATGGTCATGCTTCCACTCAGTGTCCTTCAAAGTACTCAAGAGAGACATATTCGAGTTTAACAATGTATTTTTACTCTATGCATAATATATTCATTTGGTTGTTAAATTGACACTAACCAATTTACTGGGTTGTTAATGCAGATAAAGGTTAAAGTGGGTATTGTCATGACAGACGCTGAGAAGGAGTTTCGAGATACCCTAGTGGACAAACGACTTATATTTGATCTAGGTGCCAATGATGATAGTGATGAAAGTAGCAATATGTCGAGTAATGGGGGTAGTTTTGAAAGCGACGGTGATGATCATCATGGATGTAACAATGATGAATGTGGACATGTGGAGGGAGGGGATGAACACAAGTATTCTGAGCACGAGGATGCTGAATGAGGAAGGGTGGAAGGAGGGACATACACACCTAGTGATGATATATTCCATGATGTAGTG
>NW_024064367.1:0-1442 GCF_009727055.1 Benincasa hispida | reverse complement strand
AAAGAAAAAATCCACAAAATAATTCATATGTTGCCCATTTCTCTTGTTTTATTTTCCAACTAAGATATAAACTTGTTGTGTCTTACCAATATCCTTTTAATTTCTTACCATCAACGAAATTTTATTTATGCTTAAATTATCTATCCCCTATTTTTACTAAGAGCTGAAACAAGTGTAAGAGAAAGAATAAAAAAGAATAAATGTTTCTTTTTCTAAAAAACTAAATCAAAGCTATTTGGGATATTTTTTTAATTGTTCTTTTAAGTGAGAGTATTAGGGTTTTATCTAGCTTAATCTCGATAACATATCTCAACAGAGAATATTAATGCAACTTTTTTATTAAAATATTTATAAAGTATTATTGATTTTTTTCCCATATTTTAGCCTTTATTAATTTTGTAGCAACGTCGCCAACATAAAATTAATAAAACTAATAAAACAATAAAAAGTATAGAAACAGAAATAAAATAGAAAAATATATACTCTCCTTTTTAAAAAAAAATTGTTATTTTTTATAATATAGAAAAACTAGAAATATTTTGATGATAAATAATGAATTTGGTAATAATAACCGAAATAAAATTAAGAATTTTGAGAAATAGACACTTGTCAAACTACATGAAGATTAAAGACTCGGTATATTGGTTGTCTAATTTAGGAATTAGGTATAATTGTAGTTTGTGGCAGCTCAAAAAGCATAAACCTAAGAAGATCACGACAATTACTCCAATTCTCGCGTACCTTCTTATGGTTAAGTATTATCCTCCTTCCTCTATATAAATCCCACCTTCCCCATTAAATTAAACACACTAAAACCTTTTCAAACAACCAAAAAAAGAAAGAAAGAAAAAGGAACCAAAACAAAAAACCCAAAAGAAAAAACCCCAAAAAAATGAAATATTGCATTAATGCCCTCGGGCTTACAAGACTGGTAATTTTTCTATCAGCTTTTGCAGCCATCTTCGCCTCATCGCCGCAGGTTCCGACCGAAAAGTCGCAATTAGACGGCTGGTTTTGGGAAAATGTGAAGCCATTTGCCGATCGTAAGGCGGGGCTTGATCCGGCGCTTGTGGCTGCGGAAGAAAAGGCCACCGTGGTTAAAGTAAGGGCCGACGGAAGTGGAGATTTCAAGACTGTCACCGAAGCCATTAACAGCGTGCCAGCTGGCAACACTAGACGTGTAGTGATTTGGATTGGAGAAGGAGTTTATAAAGAGAAGCTTAAGATTGATAGAAATAAGCCGTTTGTTACTCTTTATGGGTCTCCTAATAAGATGCCTAAATTGACTTTTGATGGTGATGCTGCCAAATACGGCACCGTTTATAGTGCTACCTTGATTGTTGAGTCTGATTATTTCGTTGCGGCCAATCTCATCATCGAGGTATAATTTGTTCATTAAATATGTCTTTTTTTAGAGTTCAAATTGCCAATATATTAGGCAC
>NW_024064366.1:0-1445 GCF_009727055.1 Benincasa hispida | reverse complement strand
TTGCCTCTAATTAAGCACTCACTCCCTAATCATGCTACTAAATTCATTGTTTATGCAAATGATAAATGAACATTGCATACAAAGAATCATTTATCGAGAATTATCAAGCCTGTCAAAATGCTTGAATGTAAATATAATCAAAACTACAAGAGAGTTTACAACAATTACATCCCAGAAAATAAAAGTTTTCAAGAATAATGGTCTAAAAAAAATCCTATCCTCAAGTACCAATTACCTTAGCCACTCATTAGCAACAAGAATCTTCAATGAAATATATGAAAATTAAAAAGGCAATGATTGGGAGAGGGAAAAGTTAGGTAGGGAACAACAGATTAACAGGCTGGAAATCATGATGTCTTTGACCTAAAAGTCATAAAATATTTATAGACAGCAGCCGAGCGTTGCAATGTTGAGGAGAGCATAGCCACGCTCTTGTCCTAGCGTAAACGCTCATCGTTGTGATGCTAATTGTTATTCTCATCAGATGATTCCACTCGAGCGCGGGGGTGAAACTATATCAAACATCATAGCACTGCTATGCTTTCTTGTGTTGTGACGTACAAAATTTCCAAGTAAAATTAAAATAATCACTATGAATTATTTATGGTATATTTTATATTTTTTAGTCCAAAATTGAATTATTATGTTGAGTTGATTCAATTTGAGTTTATTAGCTTAATTACCTAAGGCATCTTAATTTTTTGGGATGTAAAATTGAATTATTATGTTAAAATAATTAAACTTAGATCTTTGTGGTATGAGATTTTTTAAATTTGGAAATATTTTGGTTTGGAAGAATTAATTCGGAGTTGAGTTAGTAATGGAATTTTAGATTAAATTTATTGTTGGAATTAGTTGATTTGAGGTGATCTGAGACATTTAAGTTCGATGTGATGGAAGGAGAGGATTAAATGTATATATTTACAAGGAAAAGGAAAGGAATATATATATATATATATATATATATATATATAATATATATATATATATATATGGAATTAGGGTTTGGTGAAAAATAAAATATATTTATGCATGTGTGTATAAACATAAGTCACTATCTCTTCGAGAAGCATATAGAAAAAGGAAAAAAATAATAGACCATTGTTCATCTTCTTCTTCGTGTAGTTTACGCCGCCCGCTATTTCTCTAATTACTAAATATTTATATCCACCTATGGAAGAAATGTGACAATATATTTTTCAAAAAGTGAAGATATTTATTCGTTCATGTGTAATTACAACAAATGGCACACAAATGAAGTTGGCGAAAATTCGATGATCCAACAAATAATAAGTGATATAGAACATTCGTACAAATATATAAAAGAATAATGAATCACATCAATTATTCAATAAAGATGGTGTTCTGCATTAGGACTCTTTGCAGGGATAGTGGATGCATCCCCTTTAAAAGCAATTTCTTCTTGACCATCTATAATATCATTT
>NW_024064365.1:0-1627 GCF_009727055.1 Benincasa hispida | reverse complement strand
CTTTTATTAGCCAATTTAATCCTATTAAACTGATTAAAAGATTAAAGCCTTAGGGTTGCTAATCATATTAGAACCGTGATCTTAGGTCTATGTGATCCAAATTTTAAACATTTTAAAACATGAATTAAACCTAAGTGAGCATGCATGCCTTTCTTATTTCTTTTAGTTCTAATTTCTCTTTAACTTTTAAAAAAGAAACAACTAAAAAATTATTACGCACAACGAGGTGTTTATAACAATTATAAAGTAACCTATGTGTCATGCTTCATGCAATGTCCGATCATTACTATATATAACTTTTATATAACGCGTAATAACCAATCAAACATGCTATCATTCACCCTTATACTATAACAATTATAATATAAAGATGATGCATGTCAATGATTTTTATGCATGCATAAATATAACTCTTATATTATATGATGCATGAGCATGCTCTTACATAATTAAATCATGCTTCTCTAAATTATAACCATTGCAATAAAGAGATGATGCATAATCATTGCATAACCTAAGGTGGGATGTACTATATGTATATACAATATGACATATTATAAATGTAACGACTTGACCCCTTAGGACTTAAGTTAGGCCGTTACTAAATACATGCATGCATGGAACTCAAAACGACACTCGATTGTGGCGAAATAAATGCTAATTAAATAAAGTAAGTTCAAAAGACTTTCATTAAAATAAAATACTAAAATAATAGTAGGGTACCCATAAATCATAAAGGATAATAAATAAGTCTGAAAAACGATTCTTAAAAGTAAGTTTTATGCATCAAAACTAAAATTTAAGAGGAACATGAAAAGAACTTTAAATCTCATGAACGGAAGCATAAAAACTAGTCTCAGTGGCTCAATCACAAATTCCGCTTGTCCATCGCCGGTGCATCTCTACCCTTACCTGAAACAACAACATGAGAAAGAATGAGTATAAAATACTCAGTAAGTAACCCCACTACTGGGGTCAGGCTGGGCATCTATGTCCTCTAGATACCCACCTCTAGTGAAATATATAAATTGCTCTAGTCCTCATGGGACACATATGCACATGAAATAAGAAGGGGACTGAGTCCTTTCCTACTGTAGTTAAGTATGCTCACTACCTCTAGTGAATCCCAAAGGAGACACAAACTGGTGAATCCCGAAGGAAACAGAAAATCTAATGGGCATCTAACTAATCAGTAAGGACATTTGCACAGTCTCGACATCATAATCATCACTGTACGAATTTATGACATACATATAAACCTCAACATCATGACTTTACAACATACACATATACCTCAACATCATGGTTCTACAACATACATGTATACCTTAACATCATCAGATCAAATAAAACCATGGAAGCACATACCATCTTATACTAGCATTCAAGTGTCTATGTGCATAAATAAATAATTTGGATCTTGTAACAGAATATACTTTAATCATGTTATACTATCAATCTTTCATGTTGTCATTCTGCCATAATCTTCATTTAACATACTAGCATACATCTAATGCCTGGCCCGTGGGCAGTTCCAGTAGTAAGATTACTTACCTTGATATTAGGTCGAACCAAAAAGCAATTGAATCTTTGTGAAATTCTTGAATCATTAATCAAGCCTAAACAT
>NW_024064364.1:0-1140 GCF_009727055.1 Benincasa hispida | reverse complement strand
ATTCCATGACACTTAATGTAAATCTCATTTACATTAATTCTCCACTAGATGTATCTCATACATCATACCCATCATATCTCATATAATAAAAAATACCTCTTGTCAATTTGAACATTTCAAATCAACACCAAGATCTGATCCTCAACAGAATCCATTGAGCTATTAAGGGGACCTTATGGACCTGTAGCTCGAAGCTCCAATAGTACGTGAATAACTGACTAAACTCTTTAGTCACGAGATTCACAACGGCCAGGCATTCCACTAAAGACCGACAACTGAACTCTCCTTACCACAGATATATTATATGTCTATCTTAACCAATCAGAAGTGCGATAACCTTTCACAGATCGCTTGTAAGTACAACTGGGCTAATAACCATTATGCCCTTGTAGTTACATCTAACTTCTTAAGTACCACTAATCCCTCTAATGAACATAAGTCATACTTCTACTATGACTGAGTCCTCTCTTCCAAAGAGAAGTTGTGGCCACTATGTTTAAACCCCAGAATTAACCCTTAAGGGAACAATCTCTCTACTTATCCCTATTTTGGGAAAGGAGTGAATTCCATCTTGTGGATTGAGTTCCTAGCTCCTAGATCAAACAAGTCCCTAAAAGGTAGGCATGTTGAGTTGGCAATCTGGCCACTCTCACCTATACTAATCAAAGGACCGCTCTTAAAGGCAGGAGTTCTCAAAAAACTCAGGATTAAGGTCATGTGACCTATGGTCGTTTAGGTGAGATGTAAGTCTCTAGTATCAACGACGTTATATACAGAGTTTAATAATCTCATGGTCCGGGTCTTATACAAACTCTTTTTATAGGACACCTCCGCTCGCACGTCTCCACATGAATGCCCAGGATCTACCATCTATAGTAGTTTACAACAATTGCAAACCTCTACAAAGTCGGTTGTATCCGTAGTGTCACAAGGATCAGGTATCCCACCTTAATTCTTATACTACAGACCATTTTAGGTTATCACTTAAGGCATGATCCACTTGTATATCACATATACAAGCTTAAGTTCACATAAGATAACCAAGGATCTTTATTTATTGGATATGAGTAAATGCCAAAATTAAATAACAATTATTTTATTCATCAAACAATGTGTATCTTTACAAAACAACGAGACTCC
>NW_024064363.1:0-1541 GCF_009727055.1 Benincasa hispida | reverse complement strand
GGTTTGAGAGAGAATCAGAATACTCTATTCATTCACCAAAGATATGAATATATACAAGTGTACAAAGCATAGAAAAGGAAAATATAACAAGATATCTACAATAATGAAAAACCCTAACAATAGAACTATAACACTCCCCCTCAAGTTGGAGCATATATGTTAATCATGCCCAACTTATTACATAGATAATCTATACGTGTTCCATTCAATGCCTTCGTGAAGATATCTCTTATTATTCTCCAGTCTTCACATATTCTGTAGATATCAATCCTTGTTGAATTTTCTCATGTACAAAATTGCAATCAACTTCAATATGTTTAGTCTTTTCATGAAATACTGGATTAGACACAATGTAAAGTGCTACTTGATTATCACACCATAACTTTTTCGGTGTGGTGATTTCAAATCCCAACTCAACAAGAAGTTGATATATCCAAATCAATTCACACACAGACTGTGTCATTGCTCTATATTCTGATTCTGTACTTGAAAGTGACACCACATTTTGCTTTTTACTCTTCCAAGAAATCAAATTACCACCAACAAAAATACCCCTGAAGTTGATCTTCTATCTTCTTTAGATCGTACCCAATCGGCGTATGAGAAACATTAAATATTAGTATGACCATAATCCTTATATAATAAACCACGTCCGGGAGTAGCTTTTAAATAACACAGAATCTGTTCCAATGCAACTGTAGGATATGACATGTATTGACTCACAATAGTCACTGAATAGGCTATGTTGGGACGAGTCACTGTAAGGTAATTAAGTTTTCCCACTAACCTCCTATATCTTTCAGGATCTTTTAGCAATTCTCCATCTTTTGTGAGCCGTAAGTTGGGCATCATTGGAGTACTACATGGCTTAGTCCCTAGCTTCTCCGTTTCAGTCAACAAGTCAAGTACATATTTTCTCTGTGATAATAGTATTCCTTTCTTGCTTCTTATCACCTAAATTCCTAAGAAGTATTTCAACATGCCCAAATCTTTTATATGGAATTGACTATGAAGAAAGGTCTTTAGGGACTGGATACCTAAAGCATCAACGCCAGAAATCACAATATCATCCACATATATGACTAACAAGATGACACCACCCTCGGATCTCTTAAAAAAGATCGAATGATCTGATGTGCTCTTCCGTATTCTTAAGCTATTTACCAAACCAAGCCTGTGGACTCTGCTTTAACCCATACAAAAATTTACGAAGGCGACACACCGTTCCATTCTTCCCCTAAGCAACAAACCCTGGTGGTTGCTCCACATATACCTCTTCTTGAAGATCACCTAAGTACAAGAAACTAAATCACAAATACAATTATCATCTAAGGCAGTCATCTCCTCCACCATTGCAGCACACCAACCAGGATGAGACAATGCTTCATGAACAATTTTAGGGATGGATACAGACTCGAAGGATGCAATGAATGAACATGTGGAAGACGACAAATGGTTATATGAAACAAAAGAGGAAATAGGATGAGCACATGTACGTTTACCTTTACGAAGAGCAATAGGAAGATCATCACTCGTTTCTG
>NW_024064362.1:0-4852 GCF_009727055.1 Benincasa hispida | reverse complement strand
CTGATGAGGTACGCAAGGAGCTTCTGCGAAATTCAGACGCTGCTGCAAATACGCACTACTTGCCTTTGGTTCAGGTGGATTGTATAGATGTTACGTTGAATATTGATCATCACCTGCCTTGTCATAGCAGCATTGCGTTGCAAGTCTTCGACTCGCTCGTTTACCTCATTTATTCTCTAGCAGAAAAAGTCTTGTTGTTGGGAGAGAAGGGACCACATATCTGCTAGTTCAAAATCGAAGGAGACGATGGTCGGTTATGCCTGCGATGTTTCGCCATCATTGTTTTGAGGTTGGGCAGAAGTTCCTTCACCCAAATCGCGTGGTTCATCAACATGCGGCGGTGGAAGGGAATGTTGTAGTGATGATGAAGGTGAGGAAGGAGCTACTGGATATGCGGTTGGAGAATCAGGGGCAGGGAGAAGGTTAGTGAAATGTTCGAGAAATGAGGGAGAAGGTTCTACAGGAGGGCTTGGAGGGCGAATTATCAAAGGCAAAGGGTCCAAGGTTTCTTGATCTTGCGTTGATGCCTCTTGGACCTTTTCCTTTCCTTTGTCATCCTTGTGATGTTTCTTTGGCTTTGGCTACTGTGGCGCATTTAAGTCGATCATGGGCCTTTTTGGTGGAAGTTCGGGGTAATGTGGGGAATTTTTTAGAAGCATTCTCAAAATTTTGACGTTGATGAGACCATGTACTTCCGACATTGGTTCCTTTTCAATACCCACACCTAGTGAGAGGCATAGGCTTGAGACTGTCCAAGGAAAGAAATATTGGCCTCTTATGTGCCCCACAAAACCTCGAATTTGTCTTGCAATCAACTGGCCAACGCTTATTGGAATGTCGCGTGCGATGCAGTATGCGGACATGACTCTATCCCTCGAAAAAAAAAAATTTCATGGGAAGTCGGGATGAGTCGCTATTTCACCAAATATACCCAAAGTCGCGCCTCTAGAAGCAATGTCTTGGACGCCAGGGTTCTGATGCCTTTTAAGGAAACCGACCAATGAGTGCCCGGTTGCGTTAATACCCTCAGCACATCTTCCATCTACTCTTATGTGGGATCATCAATGATTTTATTACCCAGCGCATCCGGGATGTCCTTCATCTGATATAATTCATTGATGTCCTTTGCGCTGAAAGGCACCACTCCCCCTTTCATGGTCACCGCATCTTTAATGCCATAGAGCCATCCATTGTAGAAGTCATGCACTACCTTTGGAATGATGATGGATGGGCACTGGCAAAATGTTCCCCATCCATGCTCCAATACAATGCTTGTGATCAAGTCTGGTAATGGTGTTGGCGCAGGGAAGAAACCTATATCCATCATCATATCGTCATTTTCTTTCTTCCTTGATGGTCATCCCTTAGCCAACGCAGACTCACTACTTTCTACAACTGCTTTGCCCTTCTCTTTGGTCAACGCAAGGCGGGATTTTTGCTTTTGTTTCCATTCTTTGCCTTGCGTTGTTCTTCCTTCTCCCGCTCTGCAATTTCTTTTCCCTTCTTATTCCTTATGTGTTGAACGTTTGCTCGGCGCTTCTTCTCCTTCTCTTCCTTCTTTTTCCTCTTTTCTTCTTCCTCTTCTCTCATTTCTTTCTCAAATTCTCTTTCGAATAGCTCTGAGGCCAGCAAAATGCGCTATTCTTCCTCGAGCCTTTTTCTTTCCTCTTCTGCCGATATCTCATTGTTGCGGCACACCTCCTCATCGTGTAATTTTCTTCTTCTACTACCTTCTGCGATGATTTTTTGTACCCGAAACATTTTCTCTTGCTTTTCTTCCTCCGCTTTTCTTCTCCTCTCCTTCTCTTCTAATGCTTCTTGCAAAATTGATGGGTCAATTGTTGACCCTTGTGACGTATTCTCCTTGTCACGTCGTGTCAAGGGGGTAATGTCTGCATCTTCTCCATAATCAGTCGCAACCAATCTTACTTGCGTTGTTTCCTCCTTGGGTTACACTGATTCTCTCAATTGCGCTGACTCCCTCTTATCTCCTTTTATGGAGGTGGATTCTCCGTCTAGTTCTGGGCTTTCAGCCCTCTTTTTCCTCTCTTCTTCCTTCTTCAGGCGCCTCTCCTTCCGCCTACATTCCCTCTTCTCATCCATCCTCCTTTCCTTTTTCTTGATTGGATGGGCTTCGTCATCTCCTTCAACCCTCTTCTCTTTGATCTTCTTCTTCTTTTTCTTCTCTTCAGCCACTTCAGGCTCCTTCTCTGCCACCGCTTCCTCCAAAGCGACCCTGATGGGTCCCTCATAAGATTTTGAGTTAGCAGTTTCCTTAGGATCCAAGATTGCCAGAGCGATTTGCCTTGCTTAAATGCTTCCTCATCTCTTCCTCCGAAGGCAGTGGCCTAGTTTCATAACACGCCACTTCTAGGAGTCCTCCTCGCTTCTTTCTCCATTGTATTGGATGGCTTGTTGCGAGGATTGCCAGCCTCTCTGAGCAGTTGATTATACTGCTAGAGGGTGATGAGGGTAAAGAAGATGGTTGGTTGTCATGGATGATGCTGAGCAAGAAGCTGGGAACATACTTAGGGTTTTAGTGAAAGAAAGAGAGTAAGTCTAAGTATGCAGCGAGCGCGAATTAAGTTTTCTGGTTGTAAAGAAATTCAAAAGAACACGCTAAACGACGAAAGAGACGTAAAAAAATCTTTATAGTTGGCCTTGATTAACGGGCAAGAAAGTGCATGTTATCATAGCATTCAGTTATTAAGACAAGTGTTGGATTGCGTTGATGAAAAGTGATAAATTTGCCGTTGCATTAAGCATAAAATCTATAATATTGCTGATAAATCGGGCAGAAATGGCATGTTAAAGCATAGCATTAAGTTTTAAACATGTTTGGATTGCGTTGAAGTGATGAATGATAAATGCTTCATCTAAGCAATAAAATCTATAATATTGCGGCTGCCGTGCGTCAGCGCATTGGAAACTAGTTGATTTTGTATTTTTTTGTGTAGAATAGTGTGTTAACACATTGTAGAGATTGAATCATACGAATTTCATCGATCGAGCGCGAACTTCACCGCAAGATCTTCATGCATTGATCGTGCTCCGCAAATATTCCTCCAAGAAGAATCACCGAACAAAGTGGGTGCATACCGGTACGAAGGACAATTACTGATCATCACCTTACAAGTCACACACCTCTGTTCATAGTTTGTCCTTTGCCATTTCAGGTCGGAGGCTAGAGATAAGTGGTGACCGTCAGAGATCGTCCACAGGCGGCGCTCGACAAGAGACCCTTTTGGACGTAAGAGTAGAGAGCAGGGTTGACTCTGCCGCGAAAGCGAAGAATATTTCTTTAGACGCACCGATAGAAGCAAGGTAACACTGGTGGGCAAGAAATTGTCTCAAATGCTCTCTTTACTAATACTTGCATTGTTATCTACTTTGTACCTCATTCTTTTATCTATTCGATGGAAGTATATTTTCCTAACAGTCTGCTCACCCTCTGTTTAAATACGCATGAGGTAGTGCTAACTAGTTGAATGGGTTAGAGGAACTAAAGCTAACATGATCTAGGAAGTTCATTGATTGCGAATTGTCTTGTTTTATGTTGTGGAAACATCTCGCTTACGAGTTGCTGCGAGAGAGAATCTACAAAGAAAGAACCTTAATGTCTCGAAGAGAGCTAGTATAGAATCTAACTGTGAAAGGAGAGAAACTAGGCCTGCATTAAAATAAGATATAGGGACTTTAGAGTTTCAGCTCTTGTTTGTCACTAGGTGGCATGTATGCAATCCCCTAAAGGAAGGAATGATATTATGCGGGTCGTATATTCTGTGTGAATGTCATGTTGACATCCGCATCAAATAGAATAAGAGGTTTATGTGGTAAACAACCTTAGAGCTTATCGCATATTTATCGCAGCCGTTTCTAGCCTTAGAAGCTGCTGCATTCACGTGGCCTGATAGGTGTTTACTATTGTTAGTGCATGTTGCATTAGATCGCAAAGGCCATGACGCAATTAGGAGTGTCCAGAGTCGAAACTTCTCAACCGTTCACGACGCATATTCACATATTTCCACATTGGGCCAACATCTTTTTTAACTCTGGCCCGTATTTATTTTTTTCTTCTTTTTTATTATAAAACACAATAAGCACCAACCACTTCATATTAATTTACCTGGTTACTCCCAGCTTTTCATTAATGAGAAATTATCAAACACAAACCATTTTCAACAGTCCCCGGTAATCGACCCTGGACTTAACATGAAACCTCAAGGGGAATTTAAACACTTGTAATTACGCTAGGGGAACTTAAGTGGCACAACGTGTAATTCCATCACGCATATAATTCCATAATTTTACAATTGCAATAAAAACACATCAAATGTTTTTGGCAGCGCGTTTGCCGGAATTTCGGCAAAAATAGTTTGTTAATGGTGTAGTTTTTTTATCTGCTTTGCAGGACTCTCAATCTTCTGGCGAATTACGACTTGAGAATATAGAGGACTTTTAGAAGGAAACAAGCTGAGGAAACCGCCAACTAGCAACCCACAATCGATAAAGAAGAGAATGGGCGGAGAAGCCTAAGGAATTGAAGCACCAAAACAACAAGCAATGTCATTGGCAATCCAATCTCTTTGGCCAACGATCGCAATAAGGCCCATTACGGGAACTAGCATCACCAGAACCTCATGACGTTTCTCTCCGGGAATCACATGAGGCGCTTGCCTTAGACAAAAGCTAGTTGTTAAACGCATTCCTTTCAGTGAAGCAATTGAGGAAATTCTGCCTTATGCCAAGTTCTCTGAAGGACATGGTAACCAAGAAAAGAGCGCTGGCAAAATTGTCCAGCGGGTGGCATTAAATTCAAAGCTTCCAAATCTATTATCCCATCGAAAGATGA
>NW_024064361.1:0-2797 GCF_009727055.1 Benincasa hispida | reverse complement strand
TAATACAATGATAAAAATATTGATGTACACAATAAAAATGATAAGTCAAAAGCAAAAACATGAATATATTCCAAAATTTCAAAGTAAGTTTATGATTATGATTATTGTTATGTTTACTTTATGCTTATCTTTCCTTCTACTCTTCTCTTTTGATCTGGCTTCTTTTTACTAAATCATCATTCTTTTTTTTTTTTTTTCCTTTTTCTTTTCTGATGTTTCCACCTTTGACTCTTCCTTTTTCTCCAATTGCTGTATGCTTAGATGTAAGTCTTATAGTGCTATATCAATAATTAATTTTTATTTCAAATTTAAAAAATAAAGTAGTAAATGTCGAAGTTTAACTAACATAAAACTTTCATAATCATTTTAAATAAAATTATTAGAGGTTAATTAAATTCTCATTATCATGTCAACTATTTAATCGTGTGATAATGAGTTGATATTTTGTAATGAATTTGGTTAATTATGTTGACTAGAAAAGGAAGCAAAGGAAAGATGTAAGTTTTTCAAGTTAAATAAAGAAGATTTTTCAACGATTTATGAGGTTTTATCAAATTAACCGTTAAAAAATCAATCAAGTTGAAATTTCTAAAATTATAAAGACTGAATTTAAAATAAACTTAAATTATAAAAAGAATGAAAATCTTTGCAACAAAGGAACCAAATAAATTAAAGCTATGTCTAATGAATCGATCAAATTTGTAAATTTGCCTAAATTATTGAAAAAAAATGTCTACCATTTTGATCACATATATACAAATCTATCGCACGCGTTAAAATATTTAAATATATATAATCTTATATTATTAATTAGTTTATTTTGTTATCATTTTTTTCATGTTTTTTCATATTCCAATACGTTTCTCAGACTATCCCTTCCTCTATATGTTTGCATAATTTCATTAGAAAAAATAAATATCAATTTATAATTTCCTTATATTTTTGTTTGAGAAATTTTGATAGATAAAAAAATGTCAAACTATTTATAGAAATAACAAAAAAAAATACTGATAAGTACTAGTAGACTTCTATCAGTATCTATCAATGATAAACTTCTATTAATTTCTATGCTTGATAGACTTTTATTAGCTTCTATCAAAGAATATTAAAATTTTGTTATTTTGTATAATAGTTTATCTTATTTTTTTATTTTTTAAAATCCTCTTTTTATTTAATGCATTAAAATTTTTCATTTTTCGTATTTCGAGTTTACTTTTAAAAAGTAGTTAATTAATTTCGTTCTTAAAAGTAACATCCCTTTTTTTTTTAATTCTTTCAAAATTCCACTTTTTTTCCCTTTACCATATTTCTCATTCCATTCCTCATCCCTTTATATTAATTTCATATATCTAGACGTTGGTAAATATTATTTTCACTAATGCATAAGTTATATACCCAATTAGCTAAAGTAAATATAATTATCTAATATTTTGTATATCATTTATAAATTTCATTTATCAAGTTTTTGTTTACTTATCTAAATATATTTTCATATAAAATTTATGTTTTTTTTTAAAAAAAATACATTTTCGGTCTCTAAATTTTGGTTCTAGTTTCTATTTAGTTCTTAGGTTTAACATGTTAACATTTGGTCCTATACATTTTTAATTTTGTTTAAATTTAGTACCAAATTTTAAAATGTTTTATAGTTTTATCTTGACATTTGAGTTTTGTTTCAATTGGTCTCTAGAGTTTAAGATTTTACATTATTAAACCTCAATTTTCATTAAATATTCACTTTCAATCAACGTCAATATTCTATTAATTAATATGAAATGAAATTGAAATTTAATTTTAACAATGATGAAATATAGTTGAAACTTAATTAATTATAATTTTTAATGATTTTTAATTATATAACATAAATTATACACTAAAGACGAAAAATGAGTATTTTGTGAATAATCCAGATTAAAAGTGTAAATCTCGAAATAAAGACGCAAATTGAAACCAAAACTCAAATGCCAAAGGTAAAATTGTAAACATTTTGAAACTTAAGGACTAAATTAAAAACAAACTCAAAACTAAAAGCTAAATGTAAACATTTTGAAACCTAGGGACTTATATAGAATTAAGACCCAAAACCTAAGGACCAAAAATGATTATTCCCCCTCCCTCCCTCCCTTTTTTAAGCACTTGAAAAGTCAATTAAACATACCCTTAATTTGTTTACTTCCAATTGTTTTAAGGACATACATGTAAATATAATCCCTTCATCGTAAATATTTATATTCTTTTTGAAAACTTCAATAATATTGTGATGACACTACTACAAAATTGGGATTCGTGACAATTTAAATAAGTGTCACAATTAAAATCTATTATACTTATTTTGTGTTGTATCCCTAAAGGTACGAATAATTAATAATAGTTTTTTAAAAAAATGTCATAATTAACTTTTAATGATATTTAATTGTATGAATAATCATAACAATTATAAAATTATCATGTCAAGTTTATAGGACAGTTATCCTGGTCATCAATTTACTCAAAATTGGTCTTTGCAATTAGCGATATGGTTATGACTTCAGTTATGAAATGTAAAAAAGAATATATATTGACAGTTTTTATGTCAGAATATTTGAACCATAGCATTTTTTATTGTCGAGAATATTTGAAAACATGGAAAATATTTTATATCAATAAATGTTCCATCATGATACATTCTTTTTTACAAAATTTCATATTTATGACACTTTTATATTGTCAATAAATATATATCTTGATAGTTTATTATTTCTTTGAACCTTGTCATTACACACATGTTCCATAGCAACTAATTTTTTAACAGCACAGT
>NW_024064360.1:0-6245 GCF_009727055.1 Benincasa hispida | reverse complement strand
ATCTATCTATATTATAGTATATTATTTAAAAAGTTTAAGGGTATTTGGATACTTTTTGAAAGATTCAAGGTATGTTTAAAACAAAACACTAAACGACTTGCCTATACTTATTAAATGATATGGGTATTTCAGAACTATTTTTTGAAAACCTTAAAGGGTATTTTTTAAACTTTTAAAAAATCTAAAGTATTTTGACAAAAAATAAAACACAAAGTTTAAGATATATTTTTTTATTTTAAGCATGTTAACACTATTGTATTTGTACTTCTTCTTAGCTCAACCATCTATGTGAATGGTAAAGTAAAATTTAGCCTCACAGCTGGTAATAACATTAATTTTCATTACATAGAAGGTAAGGTTTCAATCTCTCATCTCTACCATTGCTTTGTAACCAAAAAAAAAAAAAAAAAAAACCCAATTATGAATGGCAATTGTAATAATGAATATATTGATTCCTTTGTGTTGGACTATATTTTGACTTAAAATTATTAAATTAGAATGCTGAATAATAAATGCAATATTCACAAAATAATTAAGAGAGCTTGCTTACTTGGTCCAGATTGCTTTATTGTGTATAGTCCTAGTAATATCATGCAATCTAAATTGCATCAAATTCTGCTAGCTCTAACTCCATTTTAGTGAGGAAGTAATAATGTGGCTTGGTAGAAAGTGAGAATAAAATCTCCACTTTTGGTTGAATACTTTCATTTTCAAGATTTTGTCATTTTTCTATTATTTTAATCCATTTTACAAATTCAAATATCATTATTTAGTTTTAAATTATTATTAATTTTACAAAAATTAATACAAATAATTTTTTTCTAAATAAAAATTAATAATTAATAATCTAAATTAAACATTAAATTTTAATTAATTTTGATATTCAATGTTAATATAAATAGTAATATTAAACTAACCACCCAATTCTACTATCACAGAATCTCTATTCTATGAAATTATAGTTGCAGTTTATTTAAATCATATGTAGAAGTAATGTGATCGAATGCTCTCCGCAATTTTGTTTAATTCCAAAGGTAAAACGTGTAATTGTAGTAACAATAATTACTAATGTCTCTTTAGTTCTACTTTGAACGTTTCAATGTCAACTTATCATTGCTATTCTAAAGTCTTTATCCGCTTTGAACTAGTGAAGATGACTTTAATGACCATCCTATAAGTCGTATGTGCTAATAACGATCTCGAGATTTAATTAGCTTATAACTCTTCTAGCACGCGAATCATACACCCCCATTCATTAACTGTCTGGGTCAACTCAACTAAAGCCTACGAGCTCTGACACTCCTTCACTGTACCGATATCATTTGTCCCACTCGATATAACCCATGATAGTAATTAACCCGATGAAGGAACTTCTATGAGGAAGAAACCTTGAGCTGTTAGGAATGCAAGTCGTTCCCAATATGCATTTTTTGATTAGAATGTAAAGTTTTACAATAAAACAAAACAAATGATCATTTTAACATAATCATGAATATAAACATGCAATTAATAGGAAAAAACCTTAGGGTAATTCAGAAACCCTTACCTTTAGAAGCCACATAGGTTCTTCGAAGAATCCCTCGAACAATCTACAAAATCTAACCCGCTTCATCCAAAAGGGACACCAACCAAACGTGAGTCTCATGTATTCTTCACTTTAGGATGAAAATGGACAGAAGTAGTGGGGGCTTGCGGTAGGGGTTATTGAAAGAGAGGAAGGAGATGGCGAGAGAGGAAGAAGGGAGGAGATAGAATTTTTTATCTTTCTATTATTTTCCAAAGAGAACTATTCCCTAGGTGTTTCATGGGAGAAGGGTATGAATTGGCACCAGTCCCTTTTCTGCGACCCTTCTTCATCACGATTTAGCTGAGGAGAAATGGGGAAGGGATTGAACTCTCTTCTTCCTTTAAGAAATTTAGTAATTAATAAGAATAAAATATTATGAAATTAACGTATACAATATAATACAACTATTATTATATGTAGTATAAAACTTATGTTATCCCATATAATACATAATTCTATAATTACGATATTGTATCAAATACCATATTAACCTATAATAATATTTTCTCTCAACCTTAATAACGATTTATAAATAATATCGACATTTATAGTTAAACTCACTTACATTGAAATTACTCATTTATATAGTTTGTATTTCAATCATCTAGTCAAATAGATTAAAGTTACTCTCAAACTCTATTTATGGATATTTGAATATAATATTTATATTAAATTAGCTAAGTATTATATGAATTCTCATTTCATATAATTAGTTATATTGGAAGATCATATTGCAAAGTTCCTCGCATTATTACACTTATATGTATAATGTGTCAAATACATTTTATATTAATTATTCAATATATATAATTCTTTTAATTAATTAATATCATATATAAATTAAATTCCCATTAATGTATCTTGAACAGACTAATCAAATATAAAATGACCAAGCAAAATAATATACAATAAATCCTTGTTAATTACAGAGAGACCTTACGGCCTTGTAAATGAAGACTAAATGGTAACTTGAATAATTAATTAAATTACCCAAACATCTTTAATCCGGTCATTCCATAAATATCGATAACCGCACTCTTCGTTACTACAAATAAATTTTCTATTACATTGATGATAATCAATCAACAGTGTGATGACCCTTCAGCTAATTGTTGTAAGTACAGTTGGGCCTGAAAATTACCTGTTGTTCCTGTAGTTACATCTAATTCTTTAAGTACCATTATTCTATCTAATGAATAACAATTCATAGATCCAAACTAGACTAAGTCCTCTTCGCAGAGAGCGTTAGCATCCTGGGTTCACTCGAATATTAGCCCTAGAGAGGCAATTTATCTTACTGCCCCAAATTATTTGGATCGAGTGAATTTCGTATCGAGTACGTCTTCCCAACTCCTCAGTCGAATATTAATCCCAAAATGGTATGCTAATTGATGGCAATCTAATACTCGCAACTCATAATCAAAGATCGCTTCATGAGCATGAGTTACAAACTCACTCAGATCAAGTCATGTACCTTATGGTCATTCATGAAATGTAAGTCTCTATTATTAATACGTTTATTAAGATTAATCATTCGTGGGTCCGTATTCATAACAACTATTTTGTATAGATACCCCGTTCACATTGTCTTCTCATGAATGATCAGATCACGATCATTTGTAGACTTTCAACACTTATACACTACAAACGAGCCTATCCATAGTGTCACAATAAGGTATCCCAAACCTTATCATTATGCAGACCGTTATAGGTTAATTATACAAACAAGATCACTTTGTATTTCTACATACTTGATATTTATTTTTGGAGAGTATATGCTTATAAAATACACATATATTTATTTTTCAGCAACCAATATGTTTATACAAAATTTTAGCAAGACTATTTAGGACACCAATTCAAACAATCCTCACAGGTTTTCGTAATAACGATTGTCACATTGCTATTTACCCCAAGAATTACTATTTCCTTAAGTCCCACTATCCTCAATTAAACAATTGTTTTGATCTGATTATCAAACGCATGCCCCTCTCGACAATGAAGGTAGACCTCTTGTTAAAGACTCGATCGCACTTAAGGAAAACCTCTCTTACCATCTCTGAAAGGTAGGAGTGAATTCATCTTCCCCTATGTCCCAACTTATCTATCTCGATCTTACCCTTGAAATTATGGAGCTTATTGAGCCGCTTGTTGAGAGCCAACCCTTCAACCTATGCAAAGCTATAGAATAACCGAATAAACAGGACTCATAGGAACTTCAGCCATTAAGTTAGTACCTAGGTCTCGTTGTAAATATCAAATCTTAAAATAGTAAACGTATAAACTAATGGTGACTATTTCTTGTCCATCTTATGAAAAATTCATTATACGATGCCCCCACACCTCATGTCACATATGAATCGTAATCAGGAATTCACTTCGTTTATAGGCATTGTACAACTCGCTTGTAACAACTATAAAGTGACCACATCCATATGTTACCAAGAATAGACACCCAACCTTATCGTTATACTAACAATCATTTTGACTCTTTACTTGAACTTGATCACTCATTAATACCATGTTGCAAAAATAACTCTACTTTTTTTTAGGAAAAAGGTTTTAAAATTGTCCTAGCATTAATATATTGAAACTTATTTGAAGTTTTCTTGAGTTCGAAAAGAATAAATTTTAAAACAAATTACATAGATATTCTTATTTTATTTTTCAAATAGATACTCTCATTATTTTTCCTCCTATTTTTTTTATTAATAGTCAAAATAAAAGCCAAAACTTTCAGTTAAAACATAAAATCTTATGAAACCTCACAAAATTCTAAAATCAAAACCTTTTCTTAAAACATATCAAAATATAAATAGCTAGATACAAAACGAATGTATTTGGCTACTAACACATACTTAATTACTAACTTACAACCTTGTTAAAACATTCAAATCCTAAAAACCTATGGTGATAACATTTTTCTTTTTCTTCTTGTTTTAGATTATGTACCTTAATTAAAGTTTACAAATTTATTTATTTATCTTTTAGATAAACAAATGTCAGTTAACAAAAATTGGAAAAAAGAAAAAAAAAGAAGAAGGATATTGAAGAAGGGAGTGGAGAAAAAAAGAGAGAAAATAGAGAAAGTATTTGCGATTACTATACATATACTAACAGGAAGAGTATTTTTTTAATTTTTGAACATTTAGGAATATTTTTTACCCAAACAGTAATGATTTCCATTGAAAACTAATAGAAAAAGTATTTTTAAACTTGTATTAGAAATTTAATGATATTTTTGAAATTTTTGAAAATTCAAAGTTATTTTTTACATGAAATACAAAGTTTAGGAATTCATCGTATAATTTAACCTAAATGTAATTCACAAAATAAACTTTCTTTCAAATTAATTTTTTGAATTAATATTATATCTCTTATATATATAAATCTTGTCGTTGAACTCAAAAGAAGAAGAAAAAAAAAACTTCTAAGAATCTTGATTGAAACAGTATAAAATTGTACAAAAATATTCATTATCTAAGTTGAACTATGAATTTGATCCTTATTATTTGAAAAAAAAATTTGAATTAAGTCTTTTATGATCTATAATTAGAATTTAATTATGGACTATTTACGAAATTTTTATCAAACTATGAGGATTATTTATAAAGTTTTATCAAATCATAAAAGTTAAATTTTAATTTTTAAAACCACAAAAACCAAATTCTAACTTCTTCAAATCATAAAATCTTGTTGGGTGAAAATTTAACTTTAGGGAACCAACTTTTTGGTTGGAGAATTCTACATTGGAAATTGGAGAATTCTACATTGGAAAATTTGATGTTGGAAGTCTCTTTCATGTACTCCAACAGTTTGAGCCCCAAAGAATACCCATATTTTGGAGGGAGTGAGAAGATAGACCAATGTGGGTTCGGTGGGCATCCCACACGTGCGCCGTCGCAATCCGATCAAGCGAGTGTGTGATGATTTTTTTTAATAAAAAATATAATTTTATTATTATTTTTTTAACCGAAAAAAGGGGAAAATGGTCCGTTCGTCCGCAGGTTTTCGTCTGTCCACTCCGTTAAAGTCCCGCGAACACGCTTCGATCCTTTTAAAGAGGTGGAGTCTCCCTTCTGATTATATTTCATCTTTGTAGTTTGGGTTGAACTCCACGAACGTTCATATTTAGTAGAGTGGAAGTTAGACCCAATAGGTGGTGGTGTTATAGACTGACGTCCCAACCATTGATGTCACTTGTGTCATCAGCATGCTTTTTCAGGTGGACTGTTGTGTGATATTCATATTCTTTATAATAAAATTATTATTAGTAATATTTGATTTATATGTCTTTATTATTATTGATTTTAAAATAATGATACAAAGAAAAGGTTCCAGTCTTCTGTCCGCGTTCTTATCGCTTGTTCTATGGACCTCTGCACAATTGGCCTTCCTAGAAGGCCTATAAAGGTGTGAGCCTATTTTCGGATCTATTCACTCATCATTTAATTCATACATGATTTTCCTTGTGACCTCTTCTCCTTCAATTTTTCGATTTCCCGCTTCTTCGAGCACTCCTCAATCCGAAAGTAGTGTCGCTATTTGTTTAGGTCAGTGTGCGCTCGTTCGATCGAGACAATTTGTAAATTATGGGTTGTTTTATCTTGGGGACGACGTGACGACTTCTGAGAACTGCTTGACATTGGCAGATCTGCAAATGTTTAACGAGAGCGAG
>NW_024064359.1:0-1071 GCF_009727055.1 Benincasa hispida | reverse complement strand
AATAATTGAGGTCGAGGATGGGACAAGGATACCTTCCACGTCCCCGCCTCGTTCCCAATTGAGGACTCGATTATAATCTCCGATTTGACCCCATCCCCGGTCAAATTGGGGATTCCTCACTTCGAGGCAGGGATTCGAAAGGATCCGACCTCACAGGGATTTTTGCCAATCCGATATATATATATACCTTTTCTTGAAGGTGATTGTTGACAAAGAAATATATTTATATATTATATGCAAACAAATAGGAAAGACTTAATTAAAAGAGATGAAAAGAAAAAGGGAGTGAAAGGTTGAAAAAGAAGTACACACGTTTGTTTGAATTGATTGATGGATAAAAGTATTAAGTAGAAGTAAATTATAATTAAGTAATATAAATGAGTTTGAAATAAAAAAAAAATCATCAAAATATATTTGAGACTAAGTTTTTTATTAGAGAAATTATTTCAAATAGTAATACTGTTAAAAATATTTATAAGATATAATAAAAATTTGGAACTATCACTGATAGACTTAATTAAAATAGTTCTATAAGTGTCTATCAAATTGACAGGTGTCTATCAGCGTCTATCATTGATAGTTTTAAAATTTTGCTATATTTTGTAAATATTTTGTTTTATTTTTTTATATTTAAAAATGACTTTTTTTATTATTTATTATATTTTATTTTTGCCCTTCCTTCCTTTCTTCTTAAATTTGAATTTGAATTTGAAAATGGATAGAGCAATAAAACAAAAAAAATAAATAAAAATTACACTAAGTCCTCATTTAAGGCTGAGTCACCAACCGAAGGTTGTTGGAATGAAAAACACAATTCATCTTCTAAAGTAAAAGAATATGAATTTAAAAAAATAAAAGAGGGAATTACCCACAAAACATACTTTACAAGAACATGAGCAACATAATTGTAAGTTTTAGAAAGTCTTCAACAATATTCTTTGTTTCAAGATTTAGGGTTCAACTTCACAAATTTAATAGAAATACATACATTCTCGTAAAGTTAAAGTTTTAAATCTCATAATTATCTACATTCAAAAGAATTGAAGTATTATTATTACTATTTTTTTAGTT
>NW_024064358.1:0-1699 GCF_009727055.1 Benincasa hispida | reverse complement strand
CGGCCTAGATCGAGTTAGTGAGACTACCCTTATGACGCAGACGTAAACTGGTCCGCTGCTGCAAACGTTACTCGCTGCTTCCGTTTCTCTTCCACCTCTCATGCTAGCAACCACGCCTTGCAGAATATTTATTTCATCGAATAAATGCGCAACTGCGGCACAATTCATGACAATTAAACTGCTTGACCCTACTGGTTTAGCGGAGCACTGGAAGCACTTCTTCTACCAAATGTACCCGACCGCTTGTGGCAATCTGGTCCACCTTCGCCGACGGCAACGACCAGGCTACCTACACGTCTTCTACGGGCCTGTAGTGTCTCGATTTGGAAGGCTATCTATTACGTGTTCAATAAACCCTACATCAGACCATCCATATTCCCTTCGTCCCTTACCCCTAGCCATCGCTCGGGTAAAGTCCTCTGGCCTAGTTTCCCTCCCATTTACAAGAATTGTGAGATTAGTCTATTTATTTTATACTATTTTATTATCAATTGTTTAGTAGATCTATAATGTTGAATTCAATAATATTTACATACAGTTAGTAGTTTTTTCTCTATTAGTGTTAATCTTAGTAGTTGTTATTAGTGTTAATCTTATGGTTGGGATGTTATACCAACATGTTAATCTTATTTATATTTTGTTTGTTTTTGTTTGTATTTAAGTATAGTTTATTGTTATGTTTCTTATGATAATATTCGTCCATTAAATTGTGAAGTTTGTACCTTTAATATTTTTAGTTTAATACAAAATTATTATGATTTTCTGAAATATATTTCTTATGATATTTGATTTTTCTAGTATTAACTTTGAAAATATAGTTTAAAATAGTTTGAAAAAAGTTTAATTTAATTTAATTTTTTATTTTGTATTAAATTTGAAAAAAAATAGTTTTAAAAAGTTTACCTCATTGTAGATGATGCAGATGATGATGCAGACGAGGAAACTGTCATAAGATATGCACGAGCATATATACTAAAAATGATAGGTGGAAGTTTGTTTTCCGACAAATCAAGTCATTTTGTTTACTAGATGTTCCTGCCACTATAAGCTAACCTCTATGATGTGGGGCGATAATCGTGGGGTGGAACATGTTTGGCATGGTTGTATAGACAACTATACAAAACAACAAGACCTGAGGTTCGAGAGATAGCTGGGCCTCCCATACTTTTGCAACTATGGGCTTGGAAGCGATTTCCAACAATGGCTCCACAGCTACAACATGTTAATGACGTTCAATTAGCTGGACGAGCCTACGGTTTTCAGTATGTTATTTTAATTCAATTTAATTTTTATATCACTGACCTAGTTAATTTATATACTAAATTATCAATTTAAAAATTTAGGTGGAGAGACAAATTTTGTGTGATTAGGACAACCACACATGTAGTCAACTAGTACAGATACATGTTTGATCTGCTTTAACTTAATCAGGTACATTACACTGAACCTAATTGATTATTTTATACACATTTTTATTGTATTTGTCTTTAATGTTCTCCAATATAATATTTTGTGTTTCAGGTTATTTGGGAGCCGTACAAAATTATTATGCATACTTTGTCCAATTTCTATACGAATGGTCAAAACATAGCGGACGATGAGTCCTCTCATATGTTTTTACATTGGTGAGTGGCATCTTCCTGACAGGGTGATGAGACAATTCGGTTTTCAGCAGAATGTCCCATCGCCTTGTAATACT
>NW_024064357.1:0-1272 GCF_009727055.1 Benincasa hispida | reverse complement strand
ATTGCGTCTAATCCAGTATTTCATGAAAGGACTAAACATATTGAAGTTGATTGCCATTTTGTACGTGAGAAAATTCAGCAAGGGTTGGTATCTACAGGATATGTGAAGACTGGAGAACAATTAGGAGATATCTTCACGAAAGTATTGGATGGAAGATGTATAGATTATCTATGCAACAAGTTGGGCATGATTATCATATATGCTCCAACTTGAGGGGGAGTGTTATTCTATAATTAGGATTTTCCATTCTTGTTAATATTTTGTGATATTTTCCTTTTGTGATATTTTCATTTTCTATGCTTTGTACGCTTGTATATATTCATATCTTTGGTGAATGAATAAAGCATTCTGATTCTTTCTCAAACCTAAGAGTTTTACAATGACAAAATAGTGAACGGCCAACATCTTAAACGCAAAATGATTTTTGATTTCCTATAGAAAATCACTTTACCACCTAATTCAAAATTGGCTAACTTATTTGGCAACCTAAAAAGTCATCTCACCATTCTGGTTAAGAGTTAACATAAATTTAATAGCAGGGACCAAAATAAATATTTTTTAAAAGTTCAAGGACTAAAATATGTTTTTGAAAGTTTATGGACCAAAATAGAACAAGATTCAACGTTTAGGGACCAACATAGGATTTAAACCATATTTTTATCTTTAAAATTATTGTTAATATATTAAAATTTGGTTAAATTATATAAAATACCCTTGAACTTTGAGATAGATTTCAATTATGCCGTAGGCTGAAAATTTTCATTCAACCCTTGAACTTTGAAATTGTTCCAAAATATACCCTTGGAGTGTTTTTCTTTTCGGTAGAACGTAGGCTGAAAATTGATGTCACATAATTTTCAACTAATTTTTTACTTTACAGTTATTTAGAATTTTATTACCATAATTGGTGTACTTTCAGTAAACATCCCCTTCCTTCCCCCCAAAAAAAAAAAACAAAAAAAGAAAAGCTCTCTCCTCTCCTCTCCTCCTTCTTACCTCTTCTTTCTGACCACTCTCCGACGCTTCTCTCTCTCCCCTACCATCATTTTCCTCCATCGGAGATTTGCTCTTATTTGTGCCATTCTATTGAAATAGGGAAAGAAGACGACACAAGGAGTTTACGTGGAAAACCCTAATTCAGGGAAGAAAAACCACGGTAGAAAAGAACTTATTATTTTTTATGTCTCATTTACAATAGACCCAACCTCAGATATAAATAGAATAATGTGAAACCCTAATTTAGCAAATATAGTAAAAAGACAAAAATGCCCT
>NW_024064356.1:932944-942407 GCF_009727055.1 Benincasa hispida | reverse complement strand
TGGGAACGGAGCTCGTTTGTGCCTGCAATAACGGTCTACTCGGCTTCGGCGGGTGGTTGCCTCGGGCCCAATTTGTTGCGCAAACTTTCCGGCGATCGAAATTTCGAAAACGGACCCCAGTTCAGAACGATGAGAACAATAAAGCCGTGCGCGCCAGACGTGTTTTAGGAACGAGCTCGTTTGGTGGCAAAACGGCTATTGTCCTCGCGGGGAGATTCCGGGCCCAATTTATGTGGCGCAACTTTCACTGCGGGTGAAAAATTTGAAAAACGAAACCAGGAGTTAAGAACGATGAGAAGGAAGCCTTGCGCGCAGATGTTTTGGGAATGGGCTCGTTTGTGCCCAAACGGCTATTCAGGCCCCGGGCGAAGATTTAAAAATATGGACCCAGTGGGCTCAGAACGATGAGAAAAGTCGTGCACGCAGATGTTTTGGAACGGAGCTTCTTTTTGGGCCCCAATGGCTATCCGGCCCAAGGATTGTTGCCGGGCGCCATTTTGTGCGCAAACTTTCCGGTGGACGAAAATTTGAAAACGAACACAGGGTGTCAGAACGATGGTGAAAAAGCCGCATGCATAGACGGTTTGGAACAGAGCTTGGTTTGGTGCCCACCAAACGACTATCGGGCCCGATGGGGTGCCCTGGGCTTTAATTTTTAAGCGCGAACTTCATGTGGGCGAAAATTTCAAACCGACCAAGGTTAAGAACGATGAAAAAAGCCTGGCACGGTAGAGGTTTTGGAACAAAGCGCGTTAGTGCCTGAAACGGGCTATAGGCGCGATGGGGTGCCCCGGGCCAATTTTTGCGCGAACTTCCGCGGGGGAAAATTGAAACGATATCCCAAGGTTCAAAACGAAGAGAAATCAGATCACGGCGCATTGCGGTTTTTGGAAGGAGCTGTTTGCTGCACCCCAAAACGGCTAATCGGTCTCAGCTGGAGGGTGCCCGACTCATTTTGTTGCACCATAATCTTTATGCGAGCGAAAAGTTTGAAGACGAACAGGGTTAGGAGACCGATGAGAAAAAGTCGTGCGCAAGACAATTGGGAAATGGAGCCTTTGGTACACCAATACGGTTATCGGGCCCCACGGGGTGCCCGGGCCCAATTTTTGAGTGCACGAACTTTACTGGGCAAAAATTTGGAACAAGGCCTAGGGGTGCAAAATGATAGAAAAAGATCGTGCGCGTAGACGGTTTTGGAAATGGAGCTCGTTTAGTGCCCAAACGGCTATGCGGCCCAACGGGGGAGCCTGGCTTAATTTTTGGCTACGAACATTTCGAACGGGCAAAAATTTCAAACGAGCCAAGAGTTTCAGAACGATAGAAAAAACCACTGCGCGCAGATGTTTTTGGGAACGAAGCTCGTTTTATGCCCAAACGACTATAAACCCGGCGGGGGTCGGCTCGTGAGGACCAAATTTTTGTCGCGCGAACTTTCTGGCGGGCGAATATTTGAAAAACGAACAAAGGCTTAGAACGATGAGAAATAAGCCGTGCGCGCAGACGATTTTAGGACGGAGCTCGTTTTGCCCAAACGACTATCGGGCTGGCAGGGGTGCCACGCGGTGTCCAATTTTTTGCACAAACTTTCCTACGGGCTTAATTTGAAAACGGACCAAGGGTCAGAACAATGACAAAAAGTCGTGCGCGCAAAGGTTTTTAGGGACGGAGCTCATTTGTGCCCAGACGGTATCAGCGCCGGTAGGAGGTGCCTGCGCTGAATTTTTGTGAGCGAACTTTCCAACGGCGGAAATTGAAACAGACCAGGGGTTTCAGAACGATGAGAAAGGCCTGAGCGCAAACATTGGGAACGGAGCCGTTGGTTCCCACAGCTTATCAACGCTCTGGGAGGTGCGTCAGGGCCCAATTTTTGTGTGCGAACTTCCGACGGCGAAATTTGAAAAACGGACCCAAGGGTTCAAAATGATGACAAGTCGTGCGCGGCAAAACGATTTTGGAGAGCTCGTTTGGTGCCCCAATGACTACGAGCCAACGGGGGTGTTCCGAGGCCCCTTTTGTGCACGAACTTTCCGGGGTGAAAATTTGAAACGAACCCAGGGGTTCAGAATACAATGAGAAAAAGTCGTGCGCAAAGAAGTTTGGGAACAGATGTCTTTTGCTGCCCCAAACGCGGATAGGGCGCATGACAGGGGGTGCCGAGGCTCAATTCTTTGTCGAACTTTTCGAAGGGAACTTGAAACAGACCCAGGGGTTTAGACGATGAGAAAAAGTCCAGCGCAAAAGAAAAAAAACAGACGGTTTGTGAAACAGAGCTCGTTTGGTGCTCGCAAACGGCTATCGTGGCACGGCGGGGTCACCGGGCCCAAATTTTTTTTGGCGCAAACTTTCGGCGAGGCGAAATTTCGAAACGTGATCGCAAGGGGGTTCAGACCGATGAGAAAAAGTCGTCCACGCAGGCCGGCAGTTTTGGGAACGGAGCTTCAATTGTGTTTGCCCCAACGCCTACGGTCCCGTGGGGTGCCCGGGGTCCAATTTTGTACGCGAGACTTTTCGGTGGCGAAAATTTGAAAGAACAGACCCCTAGGGGTTCCCAGAATGATGGGAAGAAATTCTGTCGCATGACGGTTTTACGAACGGGAGGCTCGTTTCGTACCAAATGGCTATCAGGCACAGACGAGGGTGCCTAGGCATTGCCAAATTCCGGCGTGAAAATTTGAAAACGAACCCAGGGCTCAGAACGATGAAAAAAAGCCTTCGCATAGACGGTTTTGGAACGGAGCTCGTTTAGTGACCAAATGGCTCCATACGGGTCCGGTCGGGGGGTGTTGCCGGGCCATAATTGTGTGCGTGTTACTTTTCCGGGGAGAAATTTGAAACGGACCAAAGGTTCAAAACGACCGAAGGAAAAGCGTGCGCGCCAGGCACGAATCTTCGGTAGCGCGAGCTCGTTAGTGCCCCAAAACGGCTAGTCGGCAGTCCCACGCGGGGGGCTCCGGGCTCCAATTTTTGTGCACAACTCCCTGGCGGGAGCAAAAATAATGACTTGAAAATGAACCCACGGGTCTCAGAACAGACGAGCAAAAAGCCAGTGCGCGCTAGACTGGTTTTTGACTGAGCTCCGTTTGGCGTCCGCGAACGACTAATGTGGGCCCGGCGTGTGCCCCAGGACCATATATTGTGCGCAAGATCTACTCCCGGCCGGTCAGAAAATGAAGAAATGGACCTCAAGGGTTCAGAACGATGAGTAAAAAGTTTGCACGGAAGCACAGTCTATCGTAACGAATCTCTTTTGTGCCTCGGAACAAGACGGCTATCGGGCCTGACGGGGAGCTCTTGTGGCCCAATTTTTGTCGCGGAAAACTTTCTGCATGGGAGAAATTTGAACAACGGACCCAGGGGTTCATGGAATAGGAATGAAAAAATCCGTGCGCAGACGTTTGGGAACAGAGCTCATTTGTCCACCCGAAAGAGCACGGCCCGGCCGAGAGCTCATCGCGGGTGCCCCGGGCCAATGTTTGTTACGCGACCTTCCGGCGTACAAAAATTTTAAACGACCCAGGGGTTTAGACGATGAGAAAACCTAAGCGTGCACGCATGGTGTTTTGGGAACGGAGCTCGTTGGTTGTCCCAAACGGCTATCGAGCCCGGCAGGGGTGCCCTGACGCCAAAAAATTTGTTGTAGCTGAAAACTTCCCGCGGCGAAAATTTAGTAAACGGATCCATGTGTTAAGAACGTGAGAAAAAAGCATGCGACACACAGGAGTTTCCACGGTGGAATAAGATGCTTTTTGGTTCCCCAAGACGTGCTATACTCGTTCCCGTGCAGGGGGTTCTCTAAGGAACACATTTTTGTGTGCTCTCTAGAAACTTTCCATATAATGGTCGTCAGAACTCTCTGCGAAAAAAAAAGAAAAGCAAATGTGAACAAAAACGGAAAACACACCCAAAGGTTCCTAGACAACGATCACCCGATCATGAGCCGGAAAAAGTTCAAGCACACAAAAAAAATTAGTCCCCCTGTACATGCAAGCGAGTTTTGGCGCGACACCGCAGATCGGAGCCCGAAGATAGGCCCTTTGTGTGTTGTGGGGCGACCCCGGCACTAAAAGACCAGCTCACGTTTCACTATTCAGAATAACAACCCCGTGGTCTGGCTATGAGGTGCCTCCAGCAACGATGAACCCCATTTCTGTTCCATGTAACTTTCGGCGGCTTGAATAATTTGATAACATCGGACTTCTACTAGAGAATGTAGAACCCGATATGGTCTCTGTTTTAAAACTTTCTTTGTTTTGTGATCGAAAACGATTGTCGGCGTACTACGTTCTTAGGACGGGAGAGGAAGCGTCGTTAGGTCCCAATCGACGACTCTCGCCAAGCGGCGAAGGCAATGAGGGCCAATTGTGTCCTTGGAGGGCACCCCCGCCCACAAGTCTAGCGTTGTGCGTCTGCGGGCCGAACATCCGTGTGGGGAGAAATTTGAAATGCGTACCAGGGGTCTCAGAACAAACTAGAGAAAGAGTCAGTGTCGTAGACAGTTGGGAACGGAACTCATTTGGTGGCCCAAACGGTTATCATGAAGGGCGCTCCGCCCGCGTTCCACTGAATCACGGAGCCAATTATCTGTGTTGCTTGCAGCGACACGTCATCCACGCCTGGGCGATATATTTTCGTTAATAAAGTCCTCCATAGAAATTCTAGAAAGACTGACGGTCCAACTTTTTAATGATTTGTTGCACTTTTGACGGCAGAACGGTTTTAGGAGGTATCTCGCAAGCTCGATATAATCTGTGGATCGCGACCAAGACGGCATACGCGCTACTGAGCGGGGCCTGCCTCGGGGGAATCCAGTTTCGTAATGGGATATATAGCCCGGTTTCTAGATATGGCGTCTACGAAGATCGATGCTACGGCAAAAAATTTAAAAAGGGACCCAGGATTCAGTACATGACGAAGAGAAAAAGTTTGTGCGTGCAGACAGTTTTGGGAACGAGTTCATTTTGGTGGCCCCAAACGGCTACATCAACCTGGCGGGGTGCCCCAGGACCCAATTTTTGTGTGCGAACTTTCCGGCCGAGCGAAAAATTTGAAATACAGACCCAGGGTATTAGAACGATGAGAAAAAGCCGTGTGTGCTTAGACGGTTTTAGGAACAGAGCTCTTTTAGTGCCCCAAACGGCTATTCGGCTCGACGGGTGTGGCCGGGGCCAAATTTTTGTGTGCGCGAACTTTTCGGAGGGCGAAATTGAAAACGAACCTAGGGGTTCAGAACGACGAGGAAATCCATGCGTGCCGATGGTTTTGGGAACAGAGCTCATTTGGTGCCCTAATCGGTTATCGGGCCCAACGAGGTGCCCCGGCCCAATTTTTGTCGCGCGAACTTTCCTGCGGTCGGATAATTTGAAACCGATCCAGGGGTTCAGAACAATGAAAAAGCCATGCACGGCGACGATTTTGAGAACGGAGCTCGTTTGGTGTCCCAAACGACTATCGGCCTGGCGAGGGTGCCACGGGTCCAATTTTTGTGCGCGAACTTTCCGGCAGCTAAAATTTATAAAAACAAACCCATGGGGTTCAGAACGTTGAGAAAAAGTTCATTCGCGCAGATGATTTTTTGAAACGGAGCTCGTTTGGTACCGCCAAACGGCTATCGGGCCCGGCGGGGTGCCCGGGCCCAATTTTTGTGCACAAAATTTCCGGCTGGCGAAAATTTGAAAACAGACCCAGGGGTTTAGAACGATGAGAAAAAGCCGTGCGTTCAGACGATTTTTGGGGAACGGAGCTCGTTTGGTGTCCCAAACGACTATCGGGCCCGAGGGGTGCCCGGGCCCAATTTTTGTGCGAAACTTTCCGGAGGGGGCGAAAATTTTTAAACGACCCAGGATTCAAAACGAGATGAGAAATAGTCGTGCTCGCAGATGATTTTTTGGAACGGAGCTCGTTTGGTATTGACATATAGTTGAAATATAACACTTTAGTGTTATGGCATTGCATGCATCAATCTCTATATTGTAAGAGTTATAATATAGTAGTTTTTATGACTTAAATTACATAAGAGCATGCTCATGCATCAGAAAATATAAGAGTTATATTTATGCATGCATTAAGAATAGACATGCATCATCTTTATATTATAAGTGTTATAGTATAAGGGTGTATGGAAGCATTTTTGCTTAGTTCATTACTAAGTATATAAAATTTATATATTGTAATGAATGGACATTGCATGAAGCATGACACATAGGTTAAATTTATAAGAGTTATAAATACCTAGTTGTGCATGGCAGTGTTTATGGGTTTTGGTTGTTTCTTTTATAACTTTTATAAGGGAAATTAGAACTAAAATCAATAAGAAAGACATGCATGCGAACTTATGCTTGAATCATGGTTTTAAAAGAGTTTTAAAACTTGGTGGAGATAGGCCTAAGATCACGGTTCTAATGAGATTAGTAACTTAAGGTTTAATCTTTTAATCAATTTAATAGGATTAAATTGACTAATTTTTTAAATATGTAACAAATATATCTATAAGGGACCTTTTGTCTATGGCAGGTTCGATCTAGGTTGGGGTACTTAAGCTGGCGGAAATAGAACACCCCTACCTGGGAACCTACCTAGATAGGTGAATTAGATAGATTTGATGCATACATGCAAATTTGAGGATAGTCTGTTAAAGAGTTTAATGGAACTACTTGGACTTGTTTAATTTTAAAGACAATAGTTGTTTGTTAGCAAATTAAACAGACTTAGATAAAATCAGTAGCCTGATGGTCTAAGTTAATGAAACCCTAGGTAGAACATTCAGTGGGAGGTACTTGGGGTATATGATACTTCATTAAACCTCTTCGCATTTCTCCCTTTATATTCACACCGTGAGATCTATCCTCAGCCTTGTGGCACCCTAGGAGTGTCCCCCTAAAGGATGGTATTTGGGTAGGTCAATATCAAGATGAATGGAGGGAATGTTCATAGTAAGTGGGAGCGGGACGTGCGACAGCATATCCCACGGTCTCTCTCATTAGGTTGGACAACATTTCTGTGCATCGCCTCGAGGCACCTTGGGAGTGTCCCCCTATAGGATGGCAGTTTTGCAAAACTCTTTATCTAGTCTTCTGTATAGGATAAGGTCGCTTTTGAAGGAATTCTTAAATAAGAGAATCCATGAGCGGAAGCGGATCTTTCCGATTTCATTGTGACAGAATTACCACACATACACTCTAACAAACAAATATGCATTGTAACACTAATTACTAGCATGCTTTAACAAATAAAATAAAAAAACACCGAGTAAACGTACTAGTTAAATACTTTCTTTAATCAAACTAAGTCTAGTGGAAGCAAAAATCCTCTACACTACTTATTGTCCAGCAAATAGTCGCCTAACAGTACCACGGTCGTCTACACGATCAGCAGTGCACGAACAAACAGCAACACGGGGACGACACCACCATTGAAGCCCTTGTATTCTCGGAGTGAGAATCCAAATGGTGAACTTTGATTGGAATTTGGTAGAGGGAAGGAGGAAAGATGATCGTGTAGTACAAACAAGCAAGTGGAAGATAGTAGAAGACTATCGTATAGTTGGGTGCTTGTCGTTTAGAAAAAGGTACATGATCATGTAGGTTTTGCTAAGCGATAGTCTATCATGTAGTGCGTGGGTGTGCGATCGTTTAGGAAGACGGGCACTATCATATAGGCTCTCAACGCTAAGCAATCGTATAGATTCACACCGTGAGTGATTTTTCGGATATCTTACTAAATGAAACAATTTTCATTTTTATTTCTTCAGTTTACAAGAACTAAATTCAATTCTTCCACTTTCGCACATTCGGAGAAAACACTTGGCCAATTATCTCATAACCGCCTAATTAATTAAATAATGAATATAATCATATTATATTCTTAACTATAGTTTTGATTCATATATCTACTTATAGTGTTTTCTCCTCTAACTTGATATAAATCATATTTATACTCCAATTTCTCCCAAAATAATGTATCTCAATACATTAGTCAATTATATCGATATATAATTAACCAGTTCAATTTTATTATATAGATAATCGAACTCCTCTTGTCAATTTCAACATTTCAAACTGACCACAAAAATTGATTCTCAAACTTTATCCAGAACTACTCAAGGGACCTTATGGACCTATGGCTCGAAGCTCCACGGTACGTGATATGCTGACTAAACTCTTTGTCCATGAGATCCCTCTAATGAACAAGTAACATAGTCCAATCACTATGTGTTGAAGCACCTTTCGGGCCAAGAAAGGTGTGTGGCGCCTACAGACACGTTCGAGCCCTGAAATCAGCCCTTAAGGGAGCTATCTTTCTACTTGCCTCTGCTTCGGGGAAGAAGTGAATTCCATCTTGTGTAGCTAAGTTCCTAGCTCCCAAATCAGACGAATCTCCAAAGTGGTAGGTTTGAGTCGGCGATCTGGCTACTCGCACCCATGCAGATCAAAGGGCCGCCTTCAATGGCAGGAGTTCCCAACTCACTCAGGATTGATATCATGTTACCTATGGTCATCCTAGTGAAGTGAAGTCTCTGTCATGAACAGTGTTATATAATGAGACATTAACACTTCGTCGTCAAGTCTTATACAAACTCTTTGTATAGGACGCCTCCGCCTGTATGTACCCTACACGTATCATCAGGATCAGACCATCTGTGATAAGTCACAACACTTGCGACCATTCCACAAAGCGGGCCACATCGTAGCGTTACTAGGATAAGGTTTCCCTCCTATATCCATATACTACAGAACATTTTGGTTATCCTTTAAGACATGATCCACTTGTATGTCACCACATACATGCTTAAGTTACATAAAGATAACCACGGATTTTAGGTTTATTGGTTTATAGTAATGCAAATAAAATATTCAACTGTGCAAAATCAAGAAGTGAAGTAAAATATCATATATTATACATCATAAGTATTCGTACAAACTGTTTACAAACTACAAGACACAAGATTTTAGGGCATCAACCCCAACAATCTCCCACTTGTCCTAAAGAGAAGTGGGGTGTACAAAAACTAGTACAAAACAATAAACTAGGGCATAAAAGCCCAATACAAGAAAATCTCCCACTTGACCTAGTACAGTCGCGGGCGGTCCTGTAGACCCATGCTCTGAAGGTGACCCTCAAACACTGTAGTTGTGAGAGCCTTTGTAAACAGGTTAGCAACACTATGCTCCAAAGCAATCTTTGTGACGATCACGTCCCCTAGTTGCACTATCTCGCAGATCAAGTGATACTTCCGCTCTATGTGTTTGTTGCACCTATGACTGCTAGGCTCCTTGGAGTTCGCCACAACCCCACTATTGTCACAATAGAGGGTAATGGGCCTCGACATATCTAGAACAACTTCCAGTTCTGTCAAGAACTTCTAAGCTAGACGACCTCCTTAGCAGCTTCGCAAGCTGCTATGTACTCCGCCTCCATAGTGGAGTTGGTGATGCACCCCTGCTTAGTGCTTCACCATACTACA
>NW_024064356.1:930220-931629 GCF_009727055.1 Benincasa hispida | reverse complement strand
CAATGTCGCCATCTACTACCATAGCTAGGATTTTCATGAAACCCAGATAGCGAACGGGTGGGTTCGCAACCCTCCCATTGCATCGAGGTTCCCTCAACTCTTGAGGTGGAACTGACCTACTAGATGAACTACCATCAACAACTCTTGCTAATGTAGCAGACTCTTCAACAACTCTTGTTGAAGTTTCAGTAGTTTCATTGGAAAGCTCACGCAACACGACTTTACTGTGTGGACTGTGCTCCCTAATATGATCCTCCTCCAGGAAAGTAGCATTCATGGAAACAAACACCCTATTTTCCTATGGATCATAAAAATAACCCTTTCGTGTACCTTTGGGGTAGCCTACAAAGAGGCATAACCTCGATCATGGTTCCAACTTTTTGGGATTTGCCTCAAGCACATGTGCAGGGCAACCCTAAATGCAGAAGTGACATAAACTAGCTTTATGCCCGTTCCACAACTCCAGAGGTGTTCTTGCAACACTCTTAGAAGGAACACAGTTGAGTATGTACATTGCAGTCTCCACTGTGAAACCCAAAAATGAGTTCGATAAGGAAGCATAACTCATTATCGAACGAACCATGTCCAACAAGGTTTTATTTCTCCTTTTCACTACACCATTTTGCTGAGGTGTACCCGGTGCTGAGAGTTGGGAAACGATTCCATATTCTATCAAATAGTCCTGGAATGTCGAGTCCAAAAAATCTCCACCTCGATCCGATCTAAGTGTTTTAACCTGTCTACCCAATGCGTTTTCAACTTCAGCCTTGAACTCTTTGAACTTTTCAAAAGATTCAAATAAAATAAATATACCCATACCTAGAGTAATCATCAGTAAAACTGATAAAATACTCATAGCCACCTCGGGCTCGCACATTCATAGGACCACAAAGGTCAAAATGTACTAACTCAAAAGGCTTTTTGGCTTAATAACCTTGTCCAATAAAAGTTCTTTTAGTCATCTTACCCTCAAGGTAAGATTCGCACACCGATAAAGAATTTTCTTCTAATTTACTTAGAAGTCCATTCTTCACCAATCTCTCAATCCTATTGAGATTGATATGCTCAAATCGAAGGTGCCAAAGTTGGGCATTTTATTTTGGAGAATTTCATTGACGTTTAGATTGAGTTACGGAATTTTTAAACAATTTTGTGTTATTGGGGGAACTTATGGCTAATGGTCTTAGCACATACAAGTTACTTTCTAGATACGCTGTACAAATATTAACACCATCTTTATGAATCTTTATCCACATTAAAAGAAAGTGTATATTTACATTGCAACAAGCACTTTACAGAAATAATGTTTATATATTTACATTGGAACAATATATACATCATTTAAAACAAGAAACCTATTCTGTAAAGATAACTGGATGCCTCCCACTGCCACAGCTAAGACGACGTGC
>NW_024064356.1:924791-929448 GCF_009727055.1 Benincasa hispida | reverse complement strand
GACTCCATGATCTCACGCACTGAGACCATGGGCTCATGCTTCTTGTCCAAGACGTCATTAAGACTTGCCAAGATATAGGTTCGGGCCTTTTCATTTGCTCATGTCCATCGCTCGTATGTCTCCTGAACATTTCGAGCAGCATTCGGAGCTGGAATAGGAGGACAGGCCACCGTAAGTGCAAACATGAGATCCTCGATGATTAAAATAGTCGTGATCATGTGTTTCCATGTTGAAAAATTGTCACCAGTTAGTTTCTCGACGCTAAGCAATGCTAAAGTGGCTGTAGCCATTTTAAAACTTGTTGCTGAAAAACAAAAACTTTTATTAGATTTTGCTAAACCACATTTTAACCAATTAATTTTGCAAAACAGTTTCCAAGTACCCTAAGTGTTAAAGACTTCTATTTTGCAATGATGCCCCAGTGAGGCAATACAAACGTCATCGGTGGGGTGATCAGATTCCCCTTCACTGAGATGAGACCTTCTTAACCATTAGACAGAACCAACTCTTGGAACTAAACCTAACAACCACCATTTATTTGGTCCAGAACTGTTGACCTTTAACAATTTCGCGTAAGTGTGACCCCTCGCTTTCAGTGCCAAAGTCCTGCCCTAAGGAGCCCACCGAGGGAAGAAGCAGATTAGGACAAAGACTAAGTAACCTCATCCTCTTTTAGGAGATCAAATGAAGAAACGTGCAAAACTGCCATCCTATAGGGGGACACTCCCAGGGTGCCTCAAGGCGATGTGCAAAAACTTTATTCAATCCAATGAGGGAGACTGAGGGATATGCCATCGCACTCCCGCTCCCACTACTATGAACACTCTCTCCATTCACCTTGATATTGACCTACCCAAACACCATCCATTAGAGGGGACACTCCTAGGGTGCCACGAGGCCAAGAGTAGACCTCATGGTATGGACTATATAGGAGAAACGTGGAAGATTTAAATGAAGCATCATATGCCCCAAGTACCTCCCACTGAATATTCTACCTAGGGGTTCATTAACCTAGACAATTCGGTTATTGATTTTAGTCTAAGTTATCTTTTTAAGTCTGCTCATAAACAACTTTTGTCTATGAAATAGACAAGTTCAAGTAGTCACATTTAAACACTTTAATGGACTGTCCTTAACTTGCATGCATGCATCAAATCTATCTAATTCACCTTTCCAGGCCCAAGTAGAGGTGTTACGTTTCCGTCAACTTAAATACCCCAGCCTAGCCAGAACCCGCCTTAGACAAAAGGTTCCTTATAGATAGATTCGCTACACTTAACCTTTTATTAGTCAATTTAATCCTATTAAATTGATTAAAAGATTAAAGCCTAAGGGTTGTTAATCATATTAGAACCGTGATCTTAGGTCTATATCATCCAATTTTTAAGCATTTTAAAACCATGAATTAAACCTAAGTTAGCATGCATGTCTTTCTTATTGCTTTTAGTTCTAATTTCTCTTTAACCTTTAAAAAGAAACAACTAAAACACATTGCGCATAACTAGATGTTTATAATGCTTATAAAGTAACTTATGTGTCATGCTTCATGCAATGTTTGGTCATTACTATACATAACTTTTATATACACGTAATAACCAAGCAAACATGCTTTCCATACACCCTTATACTATAACAATTATAATATAAAGATGATGCATGTCAATGCTTTTTATGCATGCATAATTATAATGTTTATATTATATGATGCATGAGCATCTCTTACATAATTAAATCATGCTTCTCTAAATAATAATATTTATAATAAAGAGATGATGCATGACCAATGCATAACCTAAGGTGGGATTTACTATATGTACATACCATATGACATATAAATAAATCCCATATGCATGTGACAGGAGTGTATGTGTGGCAATTCTGTCACAATGAAATACCATATGTATAACCTGACTCCGATACCAATTGAAGAAACTCTTAAACAAGAGAATCCATGAGCGGAAGTGGATTTTTCCGATTTCATTGTGACAGAATTACCACACATACACTCTAACAAACAGATATACATTGTAACACTTATTACTGGCATGCTTTAACAAATAAAATACAAAAGACTGAGTAAACGTACCAATTGAAGACTTTCTTCAATCAAACTCAGTCTAGCGGAAGCGAACTTCTCTACGCGTCTTATCGTCCAGCAAACAGTCGACTAACAGCACCACGATTGTCTACACGATTGGCAACGCACGAACCAACAGCAACCGGGGACGACACCACCACTCAAAGCCCTCGGTATTCTTAGAGTTAGAATCCAAAGGGTGAACTTTGATGGAATTGGTGGAGGGAAGGAGGAAAAGACGATCATGCAGTACGAACAAACAAGTGGGAGATAGTAGAAGACTATCGTATAGTTGGGTGATTGTCGTTTAGAAAAAGGTACACGATTGTGTAAGTTTTGCTAAGCGGTCGTCTATCAAAAGGTAAGCGATCGTTTAGGTCTGCTCGGAACGCTAAGCGATCGTGTAGTAAATGTAAGCGATCGTTTAAAAATCGTGGGCGATCGTTTAGTACGTGGGTGTGCGATCGTTTAGGAAGACGGGCACTATCGTATAGGCTCTCAACGCTAAGCAATCGTATAGATTCACACCGTGAGTGATTTTTCGGATATCTTACTAAATGAAAACAATTTTCATTTTTATTCTTCAGTTACAAGAACTAAATTCGATCTTCACACTTTCGCACGATTTCGGAGAAATACTTGGACAATTATCTCATAACCGCCTAATTAATTAAATAATGAATATAATCATATTATATTCTTAAACTATAGTTTGATATCATATATCTACTATAGCGTTTTCTCCTCTACTTGATATAAATCATATTTATATCAAATTTCCTCTAAAATAATGTATCTCATACATTTAGTCAATTATATCATATATAATTAACCAGTTCAATTATATCATATATAATCGAACTCCCTCTTATCAATTTCAACATTTCAAACTGACCCAAAAGTTGATTCTCAACTTTATCTAAGCTACCAAGGAGACCTTATGGACCTATGGCTCAAAGCTCCAATGGTACGTGAATAGCTGACTAAACTCTTTAGCCACGAGATCCACCATCCGTTAACTGTCAGGAATTCCACTAAAGACCAACAGCTGAACTCTTCTTACCACAGATATATTTCTATGTCCATCGGATATAACCAATCATGAGTACGATGACCCTTCACAGATGTTCGTAAGTACAGCTAGGCCAATTTACCATTTTGCCCCTGTAGTTACATCTCACTCTTTAAGTACCACTAATCCCTCTAATGAACAATACAACATAGTCCAACTATGTGTGAACACCTCTCGGGCCAAGAGAAGGTGTGTGGTGCCACATCGTTCAATCCTTGGAATCAGTCCTTAAGGGAGCTATCTATCTATTTGCCCCTGCTTCGGGGAAGGAGTGAATTCCATCTTGTGTAGCTGAGTTCCCAGCTCCCAAATCAGACGAATCCCCAAAGTTGTAAATTTGAGTCGGCAACCTGGCCACTCGCACCCATGCAAATCAAAGGACCGCCCTCGATGGCAAGAGTTCCCAACTCACTCAGGATTGAGGTCATGCTACCTATGGTCATCCTAGTGAAGTGAAGTCTCTGTCATAAACAGTGTTATATAATGAGACGTTAACACTTCGTGGTCAAGTCTTATACAAATTCTTTGTATAGGACGCCCCCACTTGCATGTCCCCTACACGAATGATCAGGATTAGACCATCTATGACAAGTCATAAAACTTGTGACCATTCCACAAAGCGACCCACATTCGTAGCATTACCAATTTTGGTTATCCTTTAAGACATGATCCACTTGTATGTCACCACATACATGCTTAAGTTACATAAACATAACCACAGATTTTAGGTTTATTGGTTTTTGGTAAAGCAAATAAAACATTCTACTGAGCAAAATCAAAAAGTGAAGTAAAATATCATATATTAGACATCACAAGCGTTCATACAAACTGTTTACAAACTATAGGGACACGAGACTTTAGGGCATTGTTCGTTGGTATTTTGATTTTGCCAACAACTTGTAAGGTTGATGACGTATGCGCTTTGCGATAATGATAATATGCGATACTACGTTCTAAAATGATGTATGTAGTGATGTTTAGATGGGTTCATAGTATGAATTCTTGTAGTATGCACGTGTCACACGTTTTCTTGCGCTGGCACCAAGTATAATACCAACGCAAGTTTCTCAGAGTGATCTGAGGTTGAACACGGTGATTGCTGTGATTAATGCGATATTAGTGTGATATATGCTACCAGGAAAACAAAATAATAATAAATTGTGTTGGGAAAAGTAAAATGCGGTAAAAAGTAAAATGTGATAAAGAATAAAATGCGATGATGAAATAAAAAGTGATGATAAAGTAAATTGCGGTGATAAAATAAGATGCGGTAATAAATAAATAAATAAACAAATTGAGGACTGGCTGTGAAGGTGTGCAAATATCTGTTAAATACGGTGGCAAGTCTTGTGAAATGTGTCAGAGAATGGGTTAGGGGAAAGGACTTCGCAAGTTTGTCAATCCTGTTAAGGACGCAACTAAGGTTCTGCTTTCCCTTGGCTTACACCTCTCAGTGATCGGTCGCATTCCCATATGTCTATGGTGAATCAGGGATGAACGTTGTGAAT